>NC_141992.1:32207616-32510646 GCF_049901715.1 Pseudonaja textilis | reverse complement strand
ATTCCCCTTTATGTTTTTAGATTAATGAAAAACTTGTGGAAATATGCACATAATATTTTAACCTACAGCTATCCTGAGGTAGAGGCTGGGATGAATAACACTGGGATGAATAATAAAATAACAATAGTTTTTTTTAAATAATGACAGATTGTTTATTGATCACCTCCTTTTTTTAAAAAAACTGCTCAACTCTATACACAAATGAATTTTATTTATTTTAAGTGTATGACTAAGCAAGTAAATACCATTATGATATTTATGCATATGTAGGCTAAATAAATGCTGAATGGCTCAGCAACCACGCTCTATTTCAGTAATATTTTGTAATGTACAAGAACAAGATTGCAGATTAACACAGTCATAATTCTGATCTATTATATTTCGATGGAAGTGTTTGGGACAAAGCATTGATGTTCAACTGCTTCAATGGAGGGAGTATGTCTTCTCATAAAGTGCACTATTGCATCTGTATTGATGTTTATCAAAGATATTCTGCCTGTTGTAGTGAGTTGGTCCAAAAATGTGGTTTTCATAGGCAGGATTGTGGCACAGATTACTTTCCATCCATTGGGTCCACAATTGTTCCTGCTTTTCTGATGAGCCTAATTTGGCCAACCACATGCATCTTTGAAACTAACATAGTTAGTTTTGTAAGTCCTTAAGCTCACATTATTATAATTACATGTGTTGAGAAATCATAGCTGCTGGTTTCTTAGTTGCTATGGACCTTCATTTGTACTGAGTTTCTTCACAAGAACTTGGAATATGATCATTTATCAGTGTAGTATGTGTGTGGATCCAATGGAAATTTTGTCAATGTGCAAATTTTCTAAGTATCATTCAAAACTTTTTCATATGCCACCTAGTGTGCCGTCACTACTGGGACCATAACTGCTGTTTTATGCCATAATCTTTCAATTTCAATTTTCAGATCTTGATACTTTGTGATGTCCTCAGTTCTTTTTCTTTCTGGTATTGCCACATCAATTATCCACATTTTTTTTCTTTTCAGCCACAGTTAAATCTGGTATATTATGCATCCAGACTATTGGTTGTATTTGGAAATCCCACACTATTTTAATATGCCCATTTTTAACTACTTTTTTCATCAGGTTTTCCAATGAATCATTTTGGCAACTGTGGTATGTTGTTGTTTATAATCTCTCTGTGCAGTCTTCTTGCATGAAATGAGTATATCATTTACTGTTTCTTCTGTTTCTTTGTACAATCTGGATTTGGAATCATATGATTATTTTTTTAATTCTGGTCTTGATTGCATTAGCTGAATAGCTTGCTCTTGAGCAACCAAATCAAGCTTTCAGATTCTTTTTTTTAATGTTACAGTTGTAAGCCATTGCCAGGTTTATTTTTATCTACTTTCCCCTCAATGTTTTGTAGAAATTGGCCATATTGGGTTTCCTTGCCAGCATTGTTTCCTATACATTCAGGAAATTCCAATTTTTATCTTGCACCACTGCTTGTTCTTGACTGTCTTTTACATAATCAGCCAATCCAGGCTTTTCGTCTTCAAATAGTTTGTTTGACTAAAAGTAAACCTCTGTTTCCATTTCTGTGGGTCAAGTATAATATCACTACGGGAATGTTGTACACAAGGAATAGTCTAAAGTTTTCAAGGGGTTTGGTCCAAAATCTCCAGTTCAGATTGTGTCCATTTAATAATTCAAATATTGTAACCTTTCACAAGAATGACCCAGGGTTTGATGGTGTTTCCACAGTTCAATTTTATCTAACAATTTTCTCTCTGATTGGATGTGTTATTTACTAATCACGTTTGTTTATGCTTGATGTTACCCAATTGTAAAATGTCCAAATATTTATAAACTTCATCTTGATGGCTTCTCTGGTTTGGTTATTCAGCATTCCCATTTTATCATTCTTTGTGATTAAATTATTGCTATTGTAGCACATTTCTCTAGGCCACATTCCATTGTCACATTTATGTTAAAACTTATAGTATTTGTCAGTGACTGGGTTTTGACTTCTGATTTTCCATTAAGCTTCAGATCATCCTTAAAAAGTAAATGTCAGAGTTTATTAGCCTTTTTTGCTGTTTGATAGCCAACATTTGTTTTCTTCAAAAATACCGAAAGTGATGTAGCAATGTGAATAATAAAGTTGATAATGAGTTACTCTGGAAGATGTCCCTCCTAATGTTGACAAGCCCATATTTTTCATTTCCAACCCCCAAGTCTGTCTACCAATTTATTATTATTTTTTCTATAAATATTCTAATGTTTTAATGATACTAATTATTTCCAAATATTTGATATTCCAACTGTGTGGTAATGAATCAACAAAAGATAACCATGTAATTTTCACTAATGCATAATCCACTTCTGCAGGCAACTTATTTCTAAATCACAATATCAGGTCTTCAGTCCACTTAGTTGGGATCATGAATTTATTTTTCCAAATTGAAGGACTTGGAAGTAATAAGATATGGAGAATCCATTTCTGTTCTCTACACATCAATTTGATGCAATGATTATGTAGTTCAAAAGAATATGGGTACCAAAAATATTGAACCCTGTCTTAAAATCAATTTGCTATAATTGTACATGGATAGTCTATGTACAATATCAAGAATCCTGGGAATTACATTCTTTTGAGCACACTTATCTAATCCACATACATTGAATATCTTATTTATATTTAATGTAATTATTTGAGAAATGTCACATGGAATATAAATACCTAAACATTAATAATATCAATAAACATACAAAAATGATAATTATCTGTTGATATCAACACCTTCTTAGCAATCACATAACATAGCATCTCTTAATGCACCTCAATTTATTAATCAAGTGTTTCAGAGCCAGAATCAAAGTATGATCAGAAACAAAGAATAAAATATCTCTAGCATATAATATTAATTTATATGCTAATGAATTATGCAAACAAAATAATGCCACCTGATATTATGAGCTTGTCTAGGAGAACAAGCAAGGAGTTCTAAACAAATATCACAAATCAAAATGGATATCCTTATCTGGCATTTCAGTTGAGTGAAAAACTAGATTAAGGCAGCCATTGATTTAGACTTAAAGCTGTATACAAAAACTGGACCCATTTTATAAATCCTATGGGAAATCCATTGCTAAGGTAATTTAGCTATGATAATATACTATCTATAGATTTCATTGGAAGCTTTGTCTGCAAGTAATAGGATTGTGGTTTTGTCTTTTCCTTCTCTACTCAAATCAATAACATTAACATTAACATCCAAATATTATCTGATCGATGTCAAGTTTGATTATTCTTGACAATTGAAGCAATCATTTGCTGACGTCTGTTGGGTAAAATACCAGTCAAGACTTTAATCAGTTAAATTGGATGTTAGCATCTACTGGATGATCTTTACCAGATATAACATGACATGTGCATCATATTTCATTCATTAAATGAAAAGGATAAGAGTCCAGTTTTAAAAAAATCTGATCGGATATAATTGATAGAGTTTGGATAAAATGTATCAATAAATACTTTATATCATTCTGCAAGAAATCCATAAAACCCTGTTATCATTACACTATTTTTTTTCCTATTCAATCATGTCCAATTTGCAGAGACTGCCTAGATTGCCCTGCAGTTTTCTTGGCAAGGTTTTTCAGAAGAGGTTTGCATTGCCTGCTTCCTAGGACTGAGAGAAAGTGATTGGCCCAACTGCCCAAAAGTCACCCAGCTGGCTTTTTGCCTAAGGCAGAACTAGAACTTACTGTTTCCTGGCTTCCTGGCTTCTAGTCTTCACCACTATATTAAACTAATTCTGACCTTTACTGATAACCAGAACTAAAAATCAGTCAAAAAGCAATTAATAATTAGTTTGCTTGTAGAACATTCTCTCTAAATTTGATGTCTCCATGCCAATTCTAAAATAGTGTTTTAAATTGTGCAAGCAATAGGAAACTTCTGTGATAAGCCCAGTTATAATTTTTAATCTCTATTTGTTTTCTGGTAGTTCTGATTTCAGCCAGTTTTCATTTCTGTTTTTTGAAAAAAGCATATAAAATTCACTTTCATATCACTTATATACACAGATTGGATTTTTAATAAACCAAGCACAGATCCCTTGGGCAATATGCCAGACATAAACAACTGTACAATCAGAGCAGTATCATCCTGTTTCTCTTGTTTAATTAATATTTTCTTCTTGGGCTTTTCAGGCATATAAAAGGAAAACTGAAGCAGCAAAGAAGGAATATCTAAAAGCTCTGGCAGCCTACCGAGCCAGCTTGGTTTCCAAGGTAACAGACTATGCTTCATATATGAATTTCAATGGTTGTAGCAATGATAAATTAGTTGCAACTCAGGGACATCTCTGGGGAAGAACAAGTTTGTAAGAAACACACTATAACTATGCCATCAAAATGAATTTAAGTGTTAGCTACATTCTGTATGAACTAAGTAAAATATTCCAGTGTGCCTCAAGGATACATAGTAAGAGTTCTAGTTTTCTTGGTTTCGGGAAATGTTGAATGTTCTGGGGTTTCCTTGCAATCTTTGGAGACAAGGCTATGAGCTCAATCTGTGGTACAACTAAATCCGGTATTTTGATTTAGAAATATGCCTAAATACTTATTTGTCCATATAATTAAGGAAAACTTGAAAGTTTTTTGCAGATATTCTAAACTCCTTAAAATATAATTTCTAATAACTCAACCTGCCTCAGTCTATACCCTGATCCAGCAGCTTTAGCAAAGTCATCCATGTCCAGGATCATATAGTTGTCTCAGAAGAATCAATAGGCAGATATTAGTCCCCATCTATTCAGGGATTGAGATCCACAAAGGTTAGAATAGTGGTCATGGTTCATTAACAAATCAAACTTTTTTTCAGACAAAGAGACAAAGATTTTAATGAAAATTAAAATTATACGGGATCGTTTCTTAACAAACACAATTAAGGTCAGAATTTCCATCATATCTTTTTGCAATTGTTAAGCAAATCAACTGGTGATTAAGTGAACTATACGGTTGTTAAGCAAATCCTTTTTCCTAAATTGATCACATTTGAGTACAGGATGGTGCAACTGGTCATAAATAAATAAATGCAGGCCTGTTGCAAAGTATCCAAAATGTGATCAAGAGTGCACATGCAGGAAGTGATTCAAGTCCAGTTCATTCAATAAGATTCATTAGACCTGACATGGCAATTCAGATGTATTGAATTACAATATCAGATTACATCTTCCTCAGCCAATGGGTGTGGTAATGAGAATTTAAATAAAGGGGGACAAAACTAAAACAAAGCTATAGTTTTTAATATATGATCAACCAGAGAGGAATTGTTTGGAATTTGAATTGGTACATAATTGAAATTTAATTGATATAGAATATAAAGTATATACATAAAAATGGACACCCAGTGAAAATGTGAAAGAAAAGAACACACACACACACACACGCACACACACACACACACTATGATCCATTGACCATATGAAAATCATTTCTGAGCAAAGGTAATGTAATTGCAATTGTTTTTCTTATACATAATAATGGCAGCATGTCTATGCTGAAGGAATAGCATAGACATATGAGGGGAACTATTATTGGATGATATTACAGAGATGCATTGTGGACAATGAGAATATAAACCTCAGGTGGTACAGTAACTCTAAATTTGATGAATCTCTAAATATGATAAATAAAATGAAGTGGCTCTGGAAGCAAGGAAGAAATGGAATATTTAATAAAACAAAGGAGATATTGAACTATAATAATAGTTTAAAACCTATCCATTTTGCTAATGCATGTACATTTTTGAGTGAGTTTGGAATTGCCACCTTTGATCAGCAGCTATTATGTGTAAGAAAATTACAGTCTATGTTATAGCCTTTTCTTCTTAATTAGCAGGGCATTTTAAATGCTTGTTTGCTTTGATTTCAATATTTTTCCAATATAGTGAAACAATATTAAAAGGGAGAGGCAGAAATATCTTAACAGTGAGAATCAAAAAACAGAATCTTGATTTACTGATCATCTTGACTTATCAGTTTCCAGAGAGTCACTTGGCATTTTTTTAATGAAACACTTATTTGCTTCCTCCATTTGCTATTGGCATGTGATTTCAATAAACAGGCCATAGATTGGGGGATGAGGGGAAAAAAGTATAGTCGTGGGAGAAGATAGGAAAGTGCTCTTTGTGTTGTAGACACAGCTCCCTCCCTCCCGCTCTCTCTCATTGATTATTACAGAGTCCCTTTACATAAATCCACCATGCAGTGGCCAGGCAGTGATGGCTTTTAATGTTAATATTATAAGAAATAAATTTACTTTTAAACCACTGCATCATTTTAATTTTAGTATAATTAAAATCAAGTAATCATACACTTCACGCTGTGCAATGAGCACTGAGGAACTTTGCCTGGAGTTAACTGAGCCATGCTTGAAGGTTAAGAGCTGTGGCAAAAAGGTCAAACAGGAAATAATCTGAGTCCCTTTCACTGGGTTAAGTGTTTCAAAAAATTCAAAACTGCATTGAATGAGTTTAAAGTTGAATATTTTGATGTTGGTATTCCATTCATGCTGCATCTAATTCATTGGCACACTATCTTACGGCATTTAGCGAAGCAGTAATGATAACTGTTGTGGAATTCTCTTTTTTAAAAAAGGCAGTTTTAAAATCTGACTTTCATATTTAAATATAGCTAGGATGAAAGATTTTGGAGAGAAAAACCCGTTTATCTTTGCAAGCAAATACCTTTAAAATGTATCTATTCCCTTAGAGAGGTAAATAAATAAAATTCTGTTAGAAATTATCTGCATTTGAAGCAATCCACAAAATGGAAGCAGGTGGCATAGCAGATAGCATATGCAATTATGTCAAAACTGTGAGAATAAAGAAGAATCCTAATGGATAAGAACAAAGATTAGCAACATGGTGCTTATGGGCACCTGCAAGTCTCATCTCGCTTAACTTTTAAAAATTATTTTAAAATAAATAAATGGAAAGCTGACTTCAAATCAAAGTGTTATCTTCAAGATCAATTTATTTCCAATAACATCTGAGATTGTCATATAGGCTACATAGGTATTCTTGGAAAATAAGTGTGATTAGAGCTTTAGCCCAATTGTTTTCCCTGAGAATTTGCCCATTAAACAGAAAATAATTAAAAATACTGGCAAAAGCGATAACTGTAGAGATAGTGGGATTACATCACCATGTTGCCTTCTGGTTAGTCCTTAGATGGGAATTTACCAAGAAATCTGCAAAGGTTATAAGTTATATTGCAAGGTGATATGCCTGAAGGACAAAACAGAAAATTATTTCCTTATTATTGCTTTAAAAAAAAAACTTACACATTTGTATCCTGTTATGGTAAGTATTTTGTGAAAGCACTTTCAGCATTCTGTCAAAATTCCAATTTGGGCTCAGGGACCCCAAATGTCTGCCCTCCTCTGGTTTAAGCTTTGACTAAGTAAAAAATGAAGCTAAATGAAATAATGATATAATAAACTGCCTACTTTTTACTCCAAATTTGGCTATTTTGATTAGCAGTAGTTCTTCATGTGTTTGAAAAAAGTTATCTGTTGTCCTTTAACTAGTTCTGTGTACAAAGCATATTGTGTGTTTAAGCTGTAGACCCTGAAGGATTTTATGTTAATTAAGCTTAAGTCCAATTGTGCTGCTGGTACTATTTTACAGTATTAATGAGCAAAGTGCTTTGTTTAGCTGAACTAATCTAATGCTGGGAAATGCAGTAAGTTTGTTAAACATTTTTCTGCCACTTATTCTTCATCAAAAACTGTAGACTTTTTACTTAATAGTACACTATTTATACTGTGAGAAATAATGTGAAGAATCAAGAACACTATGATTCAGTCGCACATTAAAGCACAAGATGTAGTGGCCTTCAAGGGACTAAGGCCCTTATATTGGATGCATGTATTAGATCTTTACACCCAGGAGTAGGGAGGAACCCCATGGCTAGGTTCCTAAAAAATGAAGAAATAGAAAAAGATTTCAGAATTCATCTTTGTTAACCTGGATCTTGTGATCTTCATTCAATACATATGATATCAAGCATGGTACAACAAGTCTCATGTAACTGACAAAACAAAAGACACTGCCCTAAAAGTCCAGAGATTACGGTTATTTAATGTCTTATTTTATGTCTTATTTAAGAAATCCAGTTTTTCATTGAGCTGTTTTTTTTTTTCTAAAATAGTTACTCAAATTGTGAAATCTCTAGCAGAGTTTATACAAATTAGAGAAAAAAGAAGATGGCATTAGCCACAGATGTTACAGAACAATATAGAATATGAGGCATTAATACAAATTTAGTTGTCTGCTTGCTTCAGTGATCTTAAGTTACAGGAAATGAAGAAAAGCTAGTATGAACACATCTCCATTCTATTTTTTTAAAATCTTCATGAGATTCATATGTTGGAAAGGGATGTTCAGTCATGTATTTTAAATGTGTTCTTACATTTCTCTTCTCATCATGAGTGGAAACAAAGATAAAGATTTTGTAGAGAGATGAACGATGCTGTTCATTGAATAATCCAAAGGTCTAAGTTGCACTTAACTCATTTTCATTGCTATTTGTCCTCTTCATGTATCCGTCTGTGTGTTTTCTCTCATAGAGTTCAGCTGACCAAGGCGAGACAAAAAATGTTCAGAGCAGCCAACCTTCAAAAATGATCCCACCCAAACAGCCCTTGTATACTATGCCACCGCAAGCCTCGTCACCTTACCCTGGCTTGGGCTCCTTCTTGTCCCCATCGGATCTGCAGAGCTACCGTGCTCACCCTCACCCCAGCCTCTCCAGGACCCTGAGTTCCAAACCTATGTTGCCCAGTATCAGTGCCTCCCCACCTCCTTCTTTCCAGATTAGCCCCCCTCTCCATCAGCAACTCTCTTTGCATCACCCGCAGAGCTCCATCCTCAACCAGCCCCTCAGCATGCAGCAGGTTCCCCAGCAACCTATTTTGTCTCCTTCTATGGCACTACAGGTACAGCCCCCCATGAATTCTTCACCACCAGGCCAGCAGGTGAGTGGCTGAGTTCTGAAGCAACAGTTCTTAAACGGGCTGCGCATGTTTATAGCTTGCCTGAATGTGATGCTAGGATCTGTGAGGCTCATGTGGTATTCACTCATTTTAGCAGCCCTGCTATTCTGCATTGAAAGTTATAGTTAAAAGGGATTTTTGAAGAGAGTGGATGGGCACACAGTGCAGAATAGAAACCTGTTTGACTGTGCATCATGTTAATTCACCACTTATGGTATAATTAATAAACCGTGATTAACCAGATCTCAATATAAGAAGTGGCTTTTATTTTATTTATTAACTTAATTTAATTGCTGCCCATCTCATAGTGTTTGAAGCACTTTTCTGTGGAATCCATGGAAATTTACATGCCCTTTAGACAATACCATTTCCCATCTGCAGCAAACCTGTTTTTATCACATAGGCAGTCCTTGTCTTATGACCATTTATGTAGCAACCATTCAAAAATATGAAAGTACTGAAAAAAGTGACATGGAGTTGGTGCTCATACTTAAAACCGTTGCAGCATCTTCACAGTCATTTTTTTTGCAATTCAGGCACTTGGCAACAGGTGTGAATTTATGATGGTTAAATGTGGTTGATGAGGCCATGTGGTTGCCCTTTGCAACCTTCCCAGCTGGCTTCTGGTGAGCAAAGTCAATGAGGAAAGCTAGATTTACTTAATGGTATAATTACTTAACAAGCAAGTGATTTACTTAACTTTTGGCAAAAAAAAAAGTCACAAAACCTGGCACAATCATGTGATACTCACTTAATGACCATATCACTTAGTGATGGAAATTCCGGTTCCAACTGTAGTTGCAAGTCAAGGACTATCTGTAATAATACCCTGTGCTATTTTTATAGTTTTCAAAGTATCTTCATGTTACATTCCTAAAATTTGGTAACAATTATTTGGCAATGTAATTTTCTCCTACTTAGTTTTGTTTGTTTTGGTTTGGGGTTTTGTTTTTTGTAAAAATGAGTGTTACAGTAGCTAAAGCAAGTCTCTTTTAAAACTCCTTTGCCTTTGTCCAAACATTTGATCTCACTAGCTTTTACAATTGTGTTCCTGTGTCCCTATGCATCTTGGTTCCGATGGAGGAAAAACTGTTTTTAAATAGTCCCAAAAGTGCTTTCTAAAAAGCAACTGGACGTTCTTGTTTCCAGTTGCCTTTTGGGAAGCACCTTTGGGACAAAAGTGCTGGGTGACTAGAATCTCCACATGTTTTTAAATAGGATTATTATTCCCCCTTCCAGCCAAATAAAAATTGCATACTCCTGTACTAAGTAATCACCAACAAAAACATGGATGAATAATAATTGGTGAATAATGGTAGAAGAATGAACAGTATACACAATCATGCTTGCAAACATGAACTATGATTTTGATAGCCCCTAAGTTGCCTTTTATAACTGGGTATATTTATTTTGTATACCTATTTCTGCTATTTATTTATTATTGGGGCAAATTACAGTGTAGTGATTTAAATCAAAACCAGCTGTGAATTATTCAGTGGGATGTTGAAGTAGCAATGAATCAAATCCTAATTCTCCAGAGTAAGTGAACTTCAACCTAGAGGTTTGACCATGGATGTTTTTCCATCATTGGTTCTCTCAAGCTAAATTTGTGTAGAACATATTTTCTAAATTTTATGATTGCCTTGTTTTGAGGCTACCCAGATTGTTGTAAATAAGTAAAATAATGATTTGTTTATTTCCTCCAGGACCTTCACTGGCAGGTAAATTTAATTGTTATTATGATTTCAGCTTTTCCCAACTGTATGCCTCCAGATACACTGGGACCACGTTTTTGAGAGTGCCAAGTTACCAGCAATCATAGCACATCTGGAGGGCGTGGATTTCAGAAGGCTTGATTAGGGAAATATCTGGAATATTTCACATTAACTCTCTCATATTTTTTTCGGAACTACCTGAACATGGTTTCTACTAAAACCACAATGAAGATTTTTCTTGCCACATCCTCATATAATCAGCTATTTTAATAGTATAGTAAGATAGTAAATTTTTATAGCATAGTAAGACAGTAAATGTGAGGTGATTTTTTTTTCCAGAACAACAGTTTGTAAAGCTAGAATAAATGAGAAAACAGCAAATTGTTTTGCATAATAAATGAGTTAAAATAAAAGTTCTTGAGCACATTCACAGTTGTTCAAATATCAGCATACCTAGTTCATCTGGGATTTCCCCTTTTTAACATTTTCTTGAATTGCTTATATAGAAAACCAAATTGTTCTGCTAGTAACTAAGGTTCTAACTTTTCTATCTTCTGTTTTTGTCTTCTATTCTTAGGATTTTTCACATATTTCATCCGAGTTTCAGAACAGTGTTGGACCACGATCACCTGGTGCATCAAACCCTCCAGGAAATACTGACTGGGACAACGATTACTCCAGCAGAGAGTGTGGGATTAACCACTGCAGGCCAGTAAACAAAATAAAAACTCGAACATATTTAAAAGGCTCTAAACGGCATTTATTTACACAATTGGAAAGTTACCATTTAAGGTTACAAAGAAAGAATAATGAAATAAACAAAACACCATATTCCAAAAATATGCACATGCGTGCTTTTATTTAGATTTTGCATTTCTGAGAAAGAAACCTATCTTGTTCCCAAAACAATTGCATGGATTTTCAGAGTAAAATGAACTATATTTAATCTAACAGAAACTTTAACTTTCTTTTTTTCCCAATTTTTATTTTTATTCAAAGAATTAGTTTTCTTTTTCTTATTAAGAATTTTCTTGGTGTACTTAGTAATATGGGCTTCAGTAACTCAGCAGTTAAAGATGCGGAGCTTGTCAGCTGACAATCCAGGTTTGAGAGCCGAGCACTGTGCGACAAAGCACACTCCTGTTACTTGCCCCAACTCCTGCCCACCTAGCAGTTTGAAAACATGCAAATGCGAGTAGACAAATAGGTACCATTTTGGTGGGAAGGTAAAAGCATTCTGTGCACCTCGGCATATAGTCACATTGGCCAGATGACCATGGAAATATCTTCAGACAATGATGGCTCCCTTGAATTAAGAAATGGAGATGATCACCACTCCCTAGAGTCATATACAATTGGACATGGGAAACCCTTACCTCTACCTAGTAATATATCTAAGACAGGATGATTTCCCTGATGAAGACTGAGGGACAGACTAACGAGAGGGAACAAATAGAAAGATGGATTAATTTACAAAATGGAAAGAGTTACTTAATGCAGTAGTAGGCTATTCTAGGCAACTGGTTTCAGCATGAGGACAAAAACTAAAGATGGTGACAGCAATTATGCTGTTAAAGCCTTGCCCCATTTAATGTGTGCTGCTCCACAAATGTGGGCAAATCTGTGTCTGTTGGAAACTGAAATAGCCAAGACTTATGAAACTGTCTGGATTTTGCCAGCCTAACAAGAAGCATTTTAGCCCTGAAAGATGGGGCAACTTTTTTTTTTTGCAGAATCTTCTGAATGTATGTGCTGTGATGATGCTTGATGTCATTCTTTGCAACATGAAGTAGCTTCTATTTGCTGGCTTGTTCTCACCAGACTTCTAGTAGTCTAAAGCCCTCAGAAAAATCTGAATTGGGATACACTATGAATTGTTGTTTTGCTAAGATGTTGTTTACTGGAATAAAATATATGACTGCTTTTCTCCAGTTAAAGCTACTGCTATGTTCTTCATTTTAAATTAAATTATGCCTCTTGCCAATATTCAAGATTCACTGGCTGGATATTGTATCTTAATACAATTTTGCAACTTAAGCTGTATTTCTTAAACTCTTTATGTAAAGAATTATAAACCTGGTTTTGGGAATGGAGGTGGAATTTCAAAAAAGTCCTGAGAGAGAGAAATGTGTGAGAAATAAACTCAAACTAATGCCATCATGATCATCTTTGATATACAATGGGGTAGAAGAAACTCATAACAGGTTTTCAATATTCTATTATTCTACCCTACAACAGTAAATGGTGTTCCTATAATCTCTGCTGAATCTTTTTCTTGATCTAGCCTACCTTGGAGGGCTGATATTTGGATAGAGAGAACTCATGAGAGCTCTCTAGAATAAATAGTCTGAATCATTAAGGCTATTAAGCATATCACACATATTGTTGAATTGCATGCAGTCAGATTGTCCAAACAAAAACAGACCACACTAATTCATGTTGGAGACTAGAAGATGCAGTCAAAATTATATAATCTTCCAAATCACTTGACTAAGTGAAGAAATAGCTTTAAAAGGGAGGGGGGGAAGAACTATAAAACATGGGAAATGCACTTAGTTGAAATTCAATTATTTATAATGATAATGTGTTTGAGAGAGCAGTTTGTAAAATTAATGAAGCTCTAGTACTGGAGAACCATACTATTCATGTTCATATTAATTCTGTGCTAAGGATAGGAAGATAGAACATGCTAAGTGCAGACTGTAAAAAGGACAGATAAATGAATTATGAGATAGCAGATACTGTAGATTGCCAATACCTTTGACAAACAGGTGCTTTAGTATATTTTCATTACACAACAGAGGGCTGAAATTCATATTGATCTTGGATGTATTCACTTAAGTATGGACCTGCTATGGGCACATTAAAAAAGAGTAGAGCCAACCAGTTTTTTAATGGAGAAAGGATATACAGATGAGGCAACCTCTTTTATCTTTTACCTCTCTGTAGTTACTATGCTCTCTATCGTCTACTTCCAGCATAAAAATTTAGTTCTGGAGAAAAGTCTTGAACATTGGTGGTGAAATATTGAGTATTGAGTGAGAATAATGAGCATTGCCACATGTACTATATTATATATGTTTTATTCTATCTAAAACACAAGATTATAGCCTGCTTTGTATGTGAGTAAGGCATACCTGTCATGAAAATATACAATAATAAGGTTCAGCATGGATTCTCATTATGAATAGTTCTTTTTTTCTTAATTTCTAATGGGGGCAACGAAAGGCATATTTTTATCTGGAAAATTGTGAATGGGTTGAGGGGGTGAGGGCTAGATAACTTGGAAGTTGCACAGTTTTATTAGCTGAAATTCTTCCGTGAAGCTCTTAGATGGGGGAACCAGTTATAGGTTTAAATTTGGTAAGGCTTTCCAGGATTTAGCTGATTTTGCAGAAATCTTAACTAACATTTAGAATTAGATTAGTATTTCCATCACTTGTGTGTGTGTGTTTAAGTGTGAAAATAGATTTCAGAAATCTATTTGCAGCAGTGTATTTTTACAAGCCTGTACTATAAGCAAATCCTGTTAGCATTCAGCAAGTATAAAATATATTCAGATCAAAATGGTGGAGCCATTCATCACCTTTTTTTATTAAAAGAATAATCAGAATTAGTCTTTGTCTTAGTCAAGATTTCTAAGAAGGCAGAACTTTTTGCTGCTACAACCTGTGGAAGTTGACAGAAGGATGAGAAAATTGTTGCTCTTACAAATGTCAGGCAAACTGAGATAACACTGCTAAGCATACCAAACAGAAATGGGGAAAGAGGGGCAGAGATTAATGGATTTTTCACTGTAACTTTTCATAATTATCACTAAAAGGAACAGCAAAATGCTGCAAATAAGGAAGCCAATTTTGGTCTGAACTAATACAACTGTATTTCCCAAATCATTCTTATCTATATTAGTCAGGTCAGACACTATCTTGAGTACAGCAATCCAAGGCTGAGCACCATGCTTTAGGAAGGATTTGCGCTGAATAGAGGCAAAGAAGAGGGAGGAGGATCCGAGCAATGTAGAAGACGTCTCCTACAAAGTGGCAGAGGAAGGTAGCCTTGAAAAAGAACAGTTGAGGGAGGATACGATAACATGTGCCAGATGGAGTGGAAAGCAAAACTTAAGATCTGTTCTTACTGTCCTGGGATGCAGAAAACAAAATAATGATTTCAAATTAAGGCAGCATCTACTGAGTATTAGGAATGGAAGAGCACATTTCCAAGAGTGGTGATCATCTTCACTGGATGTATTCCAGCAAAGGTTGGAGTGCTTTTACACACACTTCCACACTGAGCAGGGAGCTAAATGCTGTGGCCTAAATGGCCCCTTATGTTACTAAGCTGTATCACTTCACCACATGAGTAGGAAATATAGCAGTCCATCAGAGTCTCAGGTTTAGAATGGATTTAAAAGTATAATCACCATATTAATTTTTTCCCTAAAGTTGCAGCACAATGCCAATCTCAGTTAAGTAAAACAACAGTGAATTATCTAGATAGATTATGCAACATAATACAGTATAGTAGTTAAAAGTGCACATCCACAGTTTGCATATGACCATTAGCTGGCCCAGTGATGTCAGCTGTAAGAATAGTTACTGCCAGACTCTAGAGAATGAAAGCAATATTTTATTATGGATGGGATGTAAGACTTGACCATTTCAAATCATTCCATTTAGTTCTATATTGACTGTTTGATTGACAGCAACTCCCCAAGTTTACAGATTCCTCCCACTCTGTGAAGAATTCAGAACCTTATGCATGTAAACTATGTACTCTAGCACTGATCTGGTATCTGTGGGCTGGCATTTCTGAGGATTAACACCCAAACAATGAGGCACTACCTAGAATTGTATTTCCAGTTAGTTGGTAGGTAAAGGCCTGTTGTGAAACAAATCAAAAACAACAAAGCCTGGTTAACAGTTTGCAAAGAGATGGCAATATATCAGGCATGCCGCTTGTGTGCTCTGGTTGGCCTAACAGGCTTCTAAACAAAAGAGCTGCAAATGCTTTGATATCTGGAGTGCCAGTTGGCCATTGGAACAGAAGCCATATCCTCCACGGTCCTGAACTATGGCTCCAAAGGTGAAGTCTGGCTTTTATTTGGGTAGCCAGCTATGCAGTTCATTCCCAGCCATGGCCCATGCCCAGCTATGATTAACAATGGAACTATATTTGGTCTTATATGTGTGGTAATGAGCAGCATCAGTGCTGTAACATCTGAAAAGCACACAGGGATTTGATGTTTTTTTTCGTTTTGGTGCTCCCAACTGAGTCAACTGCCTCCAGATAGACAAGTGAGCTAGTCTTATCTGTACGCAGTTGTTGTACTTGTTCCTTATGAGATTGTCTCTATAATGCCCCTGCCTAATATTTAGGGGCAGTACAATAAGCTATGAAGAGCCCCGGCTTGCTTATTATCAGGATGTACAGTATATATGTGGGTATGGGCAGGGTGGGATTCAAAATTTTTAACTACTGGTTCTGTGGGTGTGGCTTAGTTGGTGGGTGTGGCTTGGTGGTCATGTTGCTGGCTGAGCGTGGCCAACTCAATATCACTCACATCGAGGCACGCATCTCCTTGCCTGGCCTCTCATGACTGTGGGAATGCTGCAACAGTCGTAAATGTGAAAAATGGTCATAAGTCACTTTTTTCAGTGCCATTGTAACTTTGAATGGTCACTCCACACAAGCAAAGTACCAGCAAAGGAAGGGAAAAAAACCTTTAGAGAAGTTCCTGAGACAGGAAGTCTAGTCCTGCCAAGAATGTAATAAGGGTTAATGGAGAGGCAGTTTCTGTAAGCAACACCAGAATGTTTCCTTCCTGCCTTCCTTACAGGATTAGGCCAGTAATTTCTTCCAACAATGGGTTCTCCAAACTGCTTAAAATGTTAACAACCAGTTCTAGCGAATAGATGCGAACTGGTAGAATCCCACCCCTGGGTATGGGTGAATTTCAAGCAGAGCGGACAAGTTGTTGATTTTTAATTTTCCTGCTGTCTTTTACAATATGGACCTCACAATGCAGAGGTACAACACATGGGTACCTGCTAGTCTCATGGTTGCTGTGCTGTTTTTTTTTTTTTTTTGAGCAGCCTGTCACAATCTCACATCCTCTCTTTCTTTTTTTCTTCTTCTTACAGCATGCTTCCAAGGGACAAGTCACTCTACCTCACTTAAGCCCTGCCATCTCCATTCTGCAAAGGTGAAAAGGAAGGACACTTAAGTGAGTCTGTGACACAGGCTACCCAGGTGGGCATCAAGCAAGTCACATGGAAAAGAGAGCATGGCTTCATATCTTGATTCTGAGAGCAGTCTGTCCTTTGTTTTTTTCTCTCTCTCTCTTTTCTTCATCCTTCCTTCCTTTCTCTTTCTTCTCAGAAGTCTACTGTATCTGGAAGCCAACCATACATAGATCATAAAAGAGCAAAATTTTCAAAGGTTCACCCCACCCTGCACGCAACTTTCTTGCTTACTACCAGCTTAGCTAAGGACCATTTTCCTAGCGAACTGCTTTTTAGATTCAGCACAGACTATGGCACAGCACTCAATGGCATTAGGCTTGGCTCAGCTGGAGGAGACGCTCTTTTGATGACTTGCTAAAAGGCACTAAACTTTGTGCAAGACAAATGTGAAGTCTGTGTGAATATTGTACATGCAAAAGGCCTTGAATGTCTGGCAAAGAATAAAAATTCAAAATAAAAATAAAACTATTGTTTGGAAGATGGGTGGACAAGAATAGCTGGGAAGCAAAAGTGCAAATATGAGAAGGAAACAATGTGAAAAAAGACCATGAAAAATATGATTTGTTGGATAGTTGTAAGTAGCTTACTTAAATGTTTTAGAAGTGTGCTAAAGACATCTTTAAAATTCTTTTGTGGAAGAAATAGTAGTTTACTTTATAGTAAAAGCATTTTATATTAATTGTAGCACATTTTTTTAGTTATACATAGAATGGAGATATGTATAAAAAAACAAATGAAAAAAAAACCCTGCCAAACTTGTTTCTATTATTTGTACAGCAAGAAATGGACAATTTATATCCATGTTATATGGCATTATTATATTTTTTTCAGCCATATGTCCATCTATTTAAAATTGCTGACAAGGATTTTTGTCTATTTATGAAAAAAATAGAAAGCAGAATTACAGTTTATGAAAAGTGCGTTTTCCATGTTTTTTTAATTATTTTTTATTTTCTTTGTGTTGCTGTTTATACAGTACCTGCACATTTTGACTCACAAGGCTTATCTTACCTTTCTTTATAATAAAACATAAAAAAGTAGAATCCAAGGCGTCACATTCTTTTGTGGGTCATACAAAGGTATCACTCTGTCCTGCCATTTCTCACCGATGAAAATATTGTGGAATATGCTTCCAGCAGATGTATTTGCACCACTTCTATGGTTATGGGAGTATCTGGGCACACATGGAGTTCCTTTGCTTACAAAGCATACTTTCTTCTCTGTAATGGAGGATTAAGAACACACAAAGTGGATGCATTTACAGAATTGCTCTTTGTTTCAAAATACACAGGAGAACTTCCATCATCACACAACACAGAAGAGCCCAGTGTATCTTAAATGCTAATACATTAACTCTAGCTCAAGTTTTAATGGACTAGAATCTGTCTATTGAGATAGATTTGCTTACTCAGGAATTCTTGTGTGTATCATGCATAAGGCTCTGAATAATAACTATATGCTATAAGGAAGAGTTAAGCACCTTTCAATACATGAACACTGGCTAAGATCAAATCGCCATTTTAATTAGTTGATCATATATAAACCTTTGATCTATGGTATACTTTCTGCAAGACTACTATCCAGCACCTAGCTCTTCCAAAGGAGATGATGGACTTGGGAAACCTGGTATTTTTGTTTGTATATATGTGATGTCTGACCTTCTTTTAAATAGTTATAAACAAATTCATTATCCCTTCCCTTTCTTGGCATTACAAGAATCTCTTCAGCCCCTTATTTAGTCCTTTTTCAATCATCAAAAACATAAACCCTCACTTCATTTTTTCCCTTTTTGAGAAAAAAATGCATAGAAATTTCTTAGTCATTTATAAAAGTATTTGTTGTTTTATTTCTGACCATACAGATCTTTTTTGCCAGTTCTGACATCTTTACAATCCATTCCTTCATTGTGGGAATTTCCATTTCTTCCTTCATTCTGCATTAAAAATCTTGGTGGGAACTTGATGTTTTTACACATGAGCAGATCCATGGAGAATCTAAAATGGAATACATGCTTTTGACAATCAGTTGACCTTTAAGTGTGATGCTGCAGACTTCAAGCATAAGAAAGAAAAGATCTCTAGATGTTCTATTATCTATCTATAGTGATATTTTGCTACATCTGTGTGAAAACTGTTTTTGATAGTCATGTTATAGATGTGGACTGACACACAGAAGCAAATCCCATCAAGTTTGTCGGACTTACTTCCGGGTAAGTGAATGTACAAGTGTAGCATTAGATACGACATTACATTTAAGCTATTTTGATTTATTAATGGCTTGGACTGTTCTCATCCTGACATAAAATCAATGGTTTTCCTCTCAAGCTTTTGACATGAGAATAATACTTCTGTAGAATTTTTTGTACACCAGCCCTTTATGCCATTGCTCCAAACATTTCCATTTTCCTTTTTAAGGAAGCAGAATAGCAGTAATGCATGGGGTGGGGGTTGCTGAACTGAATAAGTACTATTTTCCACAGTTCTTTAAAAAGTTTAATTGGCTTATTCGTATCTTTCAAATTCATTCAGCATGGCTGGCAGGGTTGGCTCCAGTTGTTTTGGCACTCTAGTTTCCTTTGTGCATCCTTTAATGTTTGGGTCAACTTCTAATTCTTTTAGAAATTTCCAAAAGGTACTCCTCTTTTTTTTTTTTTAATGTTTTAGGTTTACACTTACGATTGGGGCAGGGGTGGATATCTTTTTTTTCTTTTCTGGGACATTTTCATACTCTTTATATTATATTTGACATATTTTGTCAAATATGTTTAATGTATTTGTTAATCCCCACTTTGCTAAAATTAATGTTCAATTTGCAATTTCGCCTTGTGCGAATTGGTAAAAGAATATTGAAATTCTTTGAGATCATTTTCTTAGACACATATAGAAAGATGGAGGTACATCTGACACCATAACGAGGTTTCCAACCACAAGCCATTTTCATGCATCCTTGTGTCAGTGGCCTTGTGTTACCTTCTGTCGGGGACTGGATACTCTCCACAACAAACCACGTTACTCACAAATAAAGATGTGTGAAGTTAGAGTTTATTGCAGTTCCTCCAATCACGATTAGCAACAACAACGGCACTCCGTGCAAAGTCAGCATTGAGAGCAATTGCTTCTCAATGCTATTTATATTGCTGTTTACCCCTCCCAACTAACCTAATATCCGCCCATTAACTACTACTCTACGCCCCTGCCCAGTGCCTTAATTATGCCTATTGTCAGCTCTTCTCCTTAATCCTACCCGTGTAGACCACCCCTCCATCTGGTTACATCCCATCCTATATCCCCCCCCCCGGTCCAGTGCAGTATCTGCAGCAAGAGGGAAACATCAAGTGAAAAACAATCCAGTGGCCCTATGCAACAGCGGATTGAACTGCCCATGCCCTCCCATGCAAGAAGAAGGCATGGAGGCATTGCCTTCACCCGGCTGCGATGAGCTGTTCCCAAAGAGCATCAGAAGAACGCCATCACAGTCATTGCACTGTGGCCATTAGAGTGCTGTGTTGGGGGGAATACACTAGTATATCTGATGGACTCTGGAAGACAGCCGAAAGACTGCCATAAAGTTTGTCAGGCGCTGGAAACTGGCCAGAGTGCTGAACCCGACACCTTGCATCTATGGACATGGAAATGCCATTCTAGCAGTGAATGCCATTTTTTAAAAAAATCAATATATCATGGCCTCGTGCTTGAATAGATGGCCTGTGCAATCATACTGGAAATTATTGGGACATCCTGCCTTTTATCTCTTGAGATCCTGGGAGAAGATAAGAATATGCCATCATGAGTATGAAAACATGCTAAAATGCAGACTTATCAAAATTCCAAAACAAGGAATTTTGAAGTGCTCCGTGACATAACAAAAACGCTAACAATGTATTATTTTTTGAATCTGTGCAGAGGGAAAAGGAATGTTAACTTAGGGATCAACTTGAGGGATGACATAGATCCAACAGAAAAGAATATAGACACTTTTCTATACAGGACATAAAGAAGGTAACTATGCTGAAGCTTATACATGGAGGTCCCATTGCAAAATAGCTCAATATTTGAAGCTATTAGATG
Source organism: Pseudonaja textilis (assembly GCF_049901715.1). Lineage (NCBI taxonomy): Eukaryota > Metazoa > Chordata > Lepidosauria > Squamata > Elapidae > Pseudonaja > Pseudonaja textilis. Next base: position 32,489,581 of record NC_141992.1, on the reverse strand, counting down.
AACTAATAATATTCCAAGGGTTATTCCAATAAATCTGAAATTCTTCACATGTTCCTATTCATGCATAACACACACACACACACCAGGAAAAAAAATGCTAGATTACCATGAAATGCTATGAAATAAAGTTTGGGGGAAGCTGCTCAAATGAACTTTCCACCTTTGAGCATCTCGGAATTTTTAAAGTGCCCAGGGAACACAAAGCCCATTCTATCATTATTTGTTAGATCACACATGACAGTTCATGTGTGTAGTAGCTATTTGCTTCCTAGCAGAGTAGATTTATATGCTTTCTCCCACTGCACTCAAGATAACTCATTGTTCAACAATGTTTACACTTTACAGTGTTTTAGTTAACAGTTTAATGGGTGTGATAGAAGAGGGAAAAGGAAAACTAAAAAAAAAAAACTTCTATTATGGTCAATTGAGACAGCTCTTGGAGGAAGTAGCTACAAGTGATGAAGTCCTAGACCGGCCTAAGATGGAATGAAGGAAATAGCGCACTGTCTCACTTCTGGTCCTGATGCTACCTGGTGGAATTGCTACAGATAATTGCAGTTCTGTGAACATCTGCCTTGCTAATAGGTTGTGCTTTATTTCTGCACCTTGAATTACTATTTTTCAAAGCTACTTTTTTTTCCAACCAGGCACCATTCAAGCCTATTGATCCAATCAAGCATAGTGTAAAAGTATCAGAGGCATCTCAGACAATTCAAACATCTTTAGGACAATAGTATCATTTTTACATGACCTTTGGCAACTCTGTCATGATCCAGAACAGCGGTTTTAAAACTGTTTGACCCTTTTCCAAGTCTTATAAATATCATTAGGTAAAGGTAAAGGTTCCCCTTACACGTACAGTACATACTAGTCATTTTCGGCTCTAGGGGGTGGTGTTCATCTCCGTTACAAAGCCAAAGAGTCAGCCCTGTCCAAAGATGTCACGTGGCTGGCATGACTAAATGCAAAGGCACACAGAACGCTGTAGCCTTCCCACCAAAGTCTGGTGCCTATTTTTCTACTTGCATTTTTACATGCTTTCAAACTGCTAGGTTGGCAGAAGCTGGGAAAGTAACTGGAGCTCACTCGGTTATGTGATGCTAGAGATTCAAACCACTGAACTGCCTACCTTTCTGATCAACAAGCTCAGCATCTTAGCCACTGAGCCACCTCATCCCTTTATAAATGTCATTACCTCCACAAAACAACACACAAACACAAACCCCAAAAACTTTAACCTTAGACTGTCTACTATTGATCTCACCCCTTTCCTAAGAGGAGGCGTGCATAAGCACACCAACGTGCCTACCATCCCTGTTCTATTGTTCTTTTTATTTTTCTTATATGTATCCATTTCATGTATTCATTACTGTGTTTATGCTTATACCTATTATCTTGTAAGCGATTGACAAATTGAATAAATAAATAAATAAATGTTGTTTTATACAGCTGTCTCAAATTGGAACTTCAACTCACAACTTACAAATTACCCCCAATATATGCCCAGTTTAAGAATCACTGACTTAGAATAATAATGAATAAGAAGTGTCAATTAAGAACAACAATATCAGTCCTATTCCATTTCTGCACTTTTAATTAAAATGGTAAAATCATTCCATACCCTGGCGCCTTGATTTGTACTGGCAGAACCGTAGAGAAATTTCTGTGCATAGGCATGAATAGCAATAAATCAGTTTAAGTAGAATTTTATTTGTGGTAGTGTATTTCACACCTGTCAATGAACTGCTACTGCTTTTCCTTTTCCAGTGTATCTCATTTCATTTACTTTAGATAAAATGTTCCCCTTTTTGCAGTATTATTATTTTGACTCATTTCTATAACCTATTAATATCATTTTACTTTTGTTTCTTTTATTTCTGGAATATGTTATTATATCCAGCATTTGGTCTATTATAGCTTTGGTAAATATTCCCTTTACACTTTCATCCAAATCCAAATCACTAAAAAAAATGTTTAAGAATACTGAACACAGTACCAAATCTTGTGGCATACTGCTTGATCCCTCATTCCAATTAAATCAGCAACTGTTGATGACTGCTTCTAGAGTAGGGGTGTCAAACTCAATTTCATTGAGGGCAACATCAGGGTTGTGTTTGACCTTGGAGGGTGTGGCCGGCTCAACGTCACACATGCTGGGGATGGATGTAGTGCAGGGGTGGGATTCTACAGGTTCGCACCTATTCGATAGAACCGGTTGTTAACATGCTAAGCAGTTTGGAGAACATGTTGTTAGAAGAAATTACTGGCCTAATCCCATAAGGAAGGTAAGAAGGAAACATTCTGGTGTTGCTTACAGAAACTGCCTCTCCATTAACCCTTATTACGTTCTTGGCAGGACTAGACTTCCTGTCTCTAGAACGTCTCTGGAGTTATTTTCCACTCCTTTGCTGGTACTTTGCTTGTATGGAGTGACCATTCAAAGTTACAATGGCACTGAAAAAAGTGACTTATGACCATTTTTCACACTTACGACTGTTGCATCATCCCCACAGTCATGAGAGGCCAGGCGAGGAGATGCGTGCCTCAATGTGAGTGATATTGAGTTGGCCACACCCAGCCAATAACATGACCACCAAGCCATGTCCACCCAGTCACATGACCACTAATCCACGCCCACCACCTAAGCCACACCCACAGAACTGGCTGTTAAAAATTTGAATCCTACCCCTGATGTAGTGGCCCGAGCATTCTGACAGTGAAAACAGGCTCCCAAGTTCCATTTTTGGCTGCGATGGGCTCTAGCAAAATGGAGCAAAAATGGAGCTCATGAGAATGACACATGACCTTCCCAAGCTCTGTTTTTGTTGGCAGAAGCACCACAGGCTGGTCACTCGCTGTTTCCAGGATGGCCCACAGACCAAATCTAAGCACCCCATGGGCCAGATCCGGCCCCCAAGCCTTGAGTTTGACACCCCTGTTCTAGAGTCTAGTTTTCAAGCCACATGAAGATCGTGTCATCCATAATAGATATGAAATCCAGGTATATTATGTCCACAGCATTTCTCTATCAACTAAGGGATCAAAAATGAAAATAAACAGAGCCAGACAACACATTTTATTGACAAAATCCATGCTGTTTTCAAATAATGCATTGTTTTCAAGATGCTTTCAAATAATTGATAATCATTTCTAGATCTTCCCAAGTGTTGATGTCAGACTGATTATTGCTCCTTATGTCCTTTTTTCTTCTCTGAAATTACAACTTAATCTAATTCTTAGTACATTAGAGTTAATCGAATAATAATTTGATTCTATACTGCACTGGTCAGAATACTGCATCAATACTCGAATACTGCATCAATTGTGGACCTCACCTTTTATATTTTGTGCTCTCTTTTCCAGAATATGTCCACTCGTTAGGGGCATCTGGACTGGCATCTGCAACTAGCCACAAGGAGACCAAAATGACAAGTGTGGAATAGACTTCATAACATAAGCTCTTCCCTTTCACACATATTTCACCACTTGCCATTCCCCTTGCCTACGTTCTGCATATGTACATGAATACTTGAGTTAGACACAGTAACAACAACAGTCCCTTTCATTTCCTGTTTCTATGAATACTGCCTCCCATTTCTGAAAATGGTTATAATCTATGAAAGCTGTGGAGGGTAACACCACGAATTGCCTAGAAAAGTCCACCAATAAATGCCTTTATGACATAGAATAGGGAGAAATACTTTCTCATATTTCAGCAGTGTCATCTAAACTCAGACAAAGTATGGTTAACCTTGACTACTGCTGGTTGCAAGAACCTATACAAAGTAGTCCTCGACTTAAAGCCACAATTGAGCCCAAAATTTCTGTTGCTAAGTGTGACAATTATGAAGTGAATTTTAATTATTTAGATTTATATTGCTGCCACATCAACTCAAGGCAACTTACAAAAATATAATAAGAATATATTTAAATTTTTGCCATTTTATGACCTTTCTTGCCACGATTAAGTGAATCACTGCAGTTACTAACACGGTTGTTAAGTGAGTCTGGCTTCCCCATTGTCTTTGCTCGTCATAAGGTTGCAAAAGGTGATCACATGACTGCAGGGCACTGTCATAAATATGAGTCTGTTGCAAAGCACTTCAATTTTGATCATGGTACCATAGGGATGCTGCAATGGTCATAAGTGTGAAAAACTTGTTATAAGTCACATTTTTCAGTGTTGTTGTAACTTTGAACAGCCACTAAATGAACTGTTGTAAGCCAAGGACTACTTCTACTTTGGGATAGAGAAATATCCTATGGCAATCATTAAGGGTTGTACCTTATGATCCTTGACGAATGTATCTTTTCTTTTATGTACACTGAGAGTATTTGCACCAAGATAAATTCCTTGTGTGTCCAACCAAACTTGGCCAATAAAGCTATTCTATTCTATTCCATTCCATTCCATTCCATTCCATTCCATTCCATTCCATTCTATTCTGTATGTCTTAAATATTGCTGAGCTACAGGATGCTGGAATTGTCCTTCAACAACACCTGGAGACCAGCAGTTTGGGACAATACGCTAAACTGATGTTTAACTGAGAGCAAAATGAAGCTTTTAATCTGCTTATGATTTCATCAGAGGAAGGGAAGAGTAAATGCACCAAACTCAGGTTAGCTGAGGTATGAATTTGTTCTATTAAATTCTGGCTTAACATCATATATATATATACCAGCTTTGATATTTTTTAAAACAGCAGCCTACATCCTGCCTTGCCTCATCTTTTTTTTTCTTCCACCAAGATTTCCAATTTAATGTGTGGTTTCATTTGTTTGAAAATTGTTGGAAAACATTTGCATTTTATTATATATGAATATAATAATGTGTTACAACAAATATAACATCTGTTGCCCCAGTATGCTTACAGAACAATACAAATAACCAATCCATTATTTGCCATATTACTGTTTCTTCCAAGTATTCAGATTTAGATAAAGTTTGTTTACTGGAACTATAGGCCACCGCAGTCACTGATGATTTTGAATATCATTTTACATGTCAGTAATATGATAGCCATCAAGTTTCATTATACCATTAGGACAATGCTCAGATCATGATTATGATCAATTCTATCAATTTTCAGAAATTAAATAACCTCTAATTCTGAAAATCACATGTCATTAGTACTGAAATAGTAAAGGAAATTTGGGGAAAAATACATAATGACTAAATCATTTTGCTAGAGATTTCATGAAAGATGAAAATTTCCTCAGAAACTGCTGTATTAAAAATACATATTAAGAGCACCTGAACAAATGGCACCAGAGATAATCTGAATTTTCAAAATTCCTTGCAGTCCTTATAAATGGGGTTCATTTGTGACATGTGAAGACAGCTTTGGATTTTACAAAACTTTGTATGGAATAGAACAGTAATTTTGTTTTATATATAAATGGTGTGTTTGTGTATGTGTGAGTGCACGCACGCTGTTGTTTGAATAGTACATCAGTAATAAAAACAGGTATTGTCTGAAACAACTTCATACTTGGCAAATCATTTATTTTATCACAGAGATAAACTGTAAAGCTTATGAAGAATTTGAGCAAGTGGGAAAGCACCAGGTTGCTTGCCTGCAATTGCTGAAGAAAAGAGTTAAAATAACACTCAAATGGTTTTATTAGTTTTAATAAGCCCCTATTGATGTAATATATCTTTTTTAAATACTGGAAAGGACTGTAATTACTGTGCAGTACAGGAAGAACACAGGTTTCCGTTGACAATGAGGAAAGAGTTTGGAGGCGGTAGAGAGTCTACTCTAACCACATTGGGCCTTTTGGCTACAAAAATTGTCTGCATTCGAAAAAAGGAGCATCTGTGGTTGACTGTTCACATAACTTAATTAAACAGAGGTTTCAATGAAACACAGAGAAAGTAGGTACTGCAGATTTTTTTAAAAAACAAAAACCTGAACAGAATCATTAAATGATTAGAAAAGTCGTTCCTGTTGTAGAGAGTTAAAAGAACAGCCTGAGTAAGACAGAATTTCAAGATCCTTGATTATACATGGGACCTTGAATCCATTCCTTCATTAACTTTTGTTTGTTTGCAAAGATCTTAGTTTTGCTTCAGTTATGCAACTCTAGAAGCTTACAAGTGGGAAGTGATCACTTATAAATGAGGGCTACCTTGTAATGAAGTGGTGCAGAAATCAAGATATCCACTAGATGGTAGCAAATGAATCTCTTTGCTGCTATTCAGTGGTTATTTAAATTGTTGAAACTATTGTAACTCAGCCTCTGTAACTAATTAGCCTCTTTATTGACCCAGCTAGCTTCTCACGTTGACCTAGAAAATAATTCAAACAGCTAGCAACAACCAAGAAAGACAAGGAAGAACTAGAGTTAAACTTACGTTACATACAAATATACAAAAATCTATGGTTTGGACCTTGCTAACTAATTTTTAATTACTCTTGCCTCCTTAAATTTCTTTTTTTTAAATTAATGCTAAAATTTTAACTTTTAATATTTCAATTTTTATATACTGTTTTTATATTTTGATGTTTATTGGTCATGGTGCAGTGGTTAAAATGCAGTATTGCAGGCTAATTCTGCCAACTGACAGCAGTTCAATTCTCACTGGCTCAAGGTTGGCTCAGCCTTCCATCCTTCCAAGGTTGAAAAAATGAGGGCCCAGATTGTTGGGGACTATATACTAACTCTGTAAAGCACTGTGAAGCGGTATATAAGTCTAAGTGCTATTGTTATTGTACATCACCCAGAGTCCCTCTTTGAGGGATATGGACAGTTCAGAAATGTGAAAAATAAATAAGAAAGAGAAGGTGGATTCTCGGGACAATGCTCTCCAATATCATATGAATAATTGCCATGAAGAGACATACCTTAGAACCCAAAATTCATAATCTTAAAGAGGTTTGGATCACATAGTCAGAAATGGTAAGGTATCCATCACATATATAAATGTTATAAAAGGTTGTTTGGGTTCAGACAACTGGAGTTTGGGGTTCTTTTTTTAATGAAGGGTGTTTTTTTGTAGAAATGGGAGCCAAGGAAAACTAGATTGTCAAAAAAAGAAACTGTCAAAATTTATTTTCACTTACAGGAAATACTATGAACAGCTATTTCGTTGAGTACATTTTCATTACACATTGCAGAATCCTTGAATTCTTCAGACAATAGTGCTTACAGATACTAGTTGAAGGAGAGGACTATGCACCCAAAACTCTTGTGTTCAATTTAAGAAAGTTTAATTCATGCATATTGCATGAATTGCAAACTATATAAGCTCAAGAATGTAGAACATAGGTTTTCTGAATGTTATGGTATGAATTTATTTATATGTGTATGAATTCAAATATAAATTGTACCATTTAGAAATGGATGGATTTTGAAACTAATGTATTTGTATAATTAATTTCAAACTTGTAATTAATGCTGACTAACTGGCTTATTTCCCCAGTGGCTTTGAATGTGTTTATTGTGTGCTAAATTCCAACAATCATCCTTGGTTGACAACTTATTTAAATCTGACATCAATTTTCTAGAAAATGCTAGTTTACCAACTTTTGCCATTTCTAATAATTCTGTGTGAATAATTCACATTTTTCTTGTGACGACTTTACTTTCCACTACGTGATGTATATGTACACTGAACAATATAGCAGTGTCACCATGAATGGGTCTAATGCTATGAGATCATTGGTATTTGTCTCCCTCTTGTGGTTCATCTGAAATCTTCACGTGTTGTCAAGTTTATTAATGTGAAAAGCAGCCATACATTTTTTTTTAAAAGAAAATTGAAAAAAGTGACACAAAAAAGAAGGCTTATGTAAAGTCATAAACTAAAATTAAAATGGAAAAACACCCAGTAGGGATACAATGGTCACAATTCAACATAGGGTTAGTTATGCTTGACTTTAATAATTTCAAGAGGCTGAAATGCACTTTACACTCTTTGGATTGTAATCAATTATGTCAAAACATCATGGCCCTAAACAAGAAATATGTTTCATTGTGTAGCTCATTATGATGAAAGAATGTGCATATTGAAGAAATTCAGTCACTTTTAAGAATTATCTCCAACAAGGTGTGTGATTCTGATAACGTATCAAAGAATAACGTTAGCAGAATTAACAAGCATTATCTTAGCTATTTTAATGATCATATCTTATATGGCAATAAAATTCTCTTTATATTGAAGCAGATTTACTCTCATATGAGCATATTTATGTAAACTTGATTATGTTACTTCAAAATGGTAAACCTATTTTATTGTCAAGTACTACATATTCTGGCTGAAACCTGCTGTGGTTTATGTTCCAGAAATGCAAATGGCTGAAGTTAAAAGTGGATGTGATTCTTAGATTCACTTATCAGTTATGGTAGCCATTTTTTCCCCTTCTTTTCTATCATATTTGATTTTCAGAGCTTGCTTGGATAAATTCCTGCTTTGGACAAATCCCTGTTTTCTTAGCACAGTTTTTCAGAAGTAGTTTGTCATTGCCTCCTTCCTAGGTTTGAGAGAAAGTGACTAGCCCAAAGTCATCCTGCTGGCTTTGTGCCTAAGGCAAAACTAAAACTCATTAACTCTCAGTTTCTAGTCTGCTTCCTTAACTCCTACATCAAACTGACTTTCCTGGCTGTAAAGAGAAATTAACTATTATACTGTGCTGTCTAGTGATTATCCAGACTTCTGCAGCCCAGAAATGATACTTCTAGTTTTCAATAATAAAAAAGCACCATGCTAGAAGCTAGAAAAATGTGGAATAGACAACATCACCACCAGATGGATTTGTAGCTGGCTGACAAACTGTACTGAATGAGTAGTCCTTAATGGTAGTACAGGTGAAACTCGAAAAATTAGAATATCATGCAAAAGTTCATTTATTTCAGTAATGCAACTTAAAAGGTGAAACTAATACATGAGATAGACTCATTACATGCAAAGCAAGACAGTTCAAGCCGTGATTTGTCATAATTGTGATGATTGTGGCTTACAGTTCATGAAAACCCCAAATCCACAATCTCAGAAAATTAGAATATTACATGCAATCAATAAAACAAGGATTGTACATAGAACAATATCAGACCTCTGATAAGCATGCATATGCACTCAGTACTTGGCTTGGGCCGCTTTTGCAGCAATTACTGCATCAATGAGGCATGGCATGAAAGCTATCAGCCTGTGGCACTGCTGAGGTCTTATGGAAGACCAGGATGCTTCAATGGCAACCTTCAGCTCTTCTGCATTGTTTGGTCTCATGTCTCTCATCTTTCTCTTGGCAATGCCCCAAAGATTCTCTGTGGGGTTCAGATCAGGCAAGTTTGCTGGCCAATCAAGCACAATAATCCCATGGTCATTGAACCAGGTTTTGGTGCTTTTTGGCAGTGTGGGCAGGTGCCAAGTCCTGCTGGAAAATTAAGTCAGCATCCCCATAAAGCTTGTCTGTGAAATGAAGCATGAAGTGCTCCAAAATCTCCTAGTAGACGGCTGCGTTGACCCTGGACTTAATGAAGCTCAGTGGGCCAACACCAGCAGATGACATGGCTCCCCAAATCAACACAGACTGTGGAAACTTCACACTGGACTTCAAGCATCTTGCTGTGTGTGCCTCTCCATTCTTCCTTCAGACTCTGGGTCCTTGGTTTCCAAATGAGATGCAAAAGTTGCTCTCATCAGAAAAGAGGACTCTGGATCACTGAGCAACAGACTAGTTCTGTTTTTCTTTAGCCCAGGTAAAAGACGCTTCTGATGTTGTTTGTTGTTCAGGAGTGGCTTAAACAAGAGGAATACGACATTTGAAGCCCATGTCCAGCATCCGTCTGTGTGTGGTGGCTCTTGATGCACTGACTCCAGCCTCAGTCCCCTCCTTGTGAAAGTCCCCAACACTTTTGAATGGCCTTTTCCTGACAATCCTCTCCAAGCTGCGGTCATCCCTGCTGCTTGTGTACCTTTTTCGTCCACACTTGTCCCTTCCACATAACTTTCTATTAATGTGCTTTGATACAGCACTTTGGGAACATCCAACTTCTTTTGCAGTTACCTTTTGAGCCTTTCCCTCCTTATGGAGGGTGTCAATTATGGTTTTCTGCACAACTGTGAGGTCAGCAGTCTTTCCCATGATTGTGACTCCTACTGAACCTGACTGAGAGACCATTTGAAGGCTCAGGAACCCTTTGCAGGTGTTATGGCTTAATTAGCTGATTAGAGTAGGACACTTTGAGCCTAGAATATCAAACCTTTTCACAATATTCTAATTTTCTGAGATTGTGGATTTGGGGTTTTCATGAGCTGTAAATCATGATCATCTCAATTATGACACATCATAATAACTATCTTGCTTTGCATGTAAAGAGTCTATCTCATATATTAGGTTTACCTTTTAAGTTGCATTTCTGACATAAATGAATTTTTTGCACGATATTCTAATTTTTTGAGTTTCACCTGTACATCCACATGGAGAGAAGTAAGCAGTGGAATATCACAAGGGTCCATCTTAGGCCAGTACTCTTCATAAATGACATAGATGAGGGAATAGAAGGGGAACTCATTAAATTTTCAGATGACACTAAATTGGCAAGAATAGCCAACACTTCAGAAGACAAGCTTAGATTTAAAAAGACCTTGACAAACTTGAACAATGGGCCCTATCCAACAAAATGAATTTTAATGTGGAGAAAAGCGAGGTTTTACATTTAGGCAGGAAAAATCAAAGGTATAAAGTACAGATTAGGAAAGACCTGGCTCAAACACAATAAATGTGAGAGGGACCTTGGAGTCCTAGTGGATGATCACCTGAATATGACCCACAGGGATGTGGTTGTGGGGGAAAAGAAGGAGGAAAGAATATTATATATGATTGTTGTCTTGAGTTATTTATAAAAATAATATAGCAGGATAAAAATCTAATAATTATATGCATGAATACAAAAATGCTATTTGCATGCGGATCTTTTCCTTCCTCTACTGATCCAACTTACTGCCTTAATCATGCAGACAGTGTGGCAGTATGGAGTAAATAATATTAATTATCCTAGGTCAGGGTGTATGGCCTATGGAAAATTGCATAGATCACACTGTTAGATTGGAGCGCTACAATTGGCTTACCTTGTTGATGAGAAAACTATTCCCCAAGTGCATTCAGACTTTCTTTTGCAAGGACAGATTTGATGAATATCTGTAAAATAGGGTAGATGTAGGAAAAGTTTTATCTGTATGTTTACCTATGTATTATAGTAGTAGAGGGTTTGGAGTCGGCTTAAGTGTGCTTAAATTTTGTCCATAGGCTCTCCACAACTGGCTTCAATGATTGTTTTTCTTCTATGATGTATGAAAGTTCTCCTGAGCAGAATTTGTGCCTATAATCACAACTGGCCTCTAATGTACAAATATATTTGCATGACATCCACATCCATTGCCAAATATGCCTTAATGATATTTTTCCAGTTTATTTTACATTTAATTAACTTGGTAAGTGGTTAAGATCTGAGTTTTTTTTCAATATCCAAGGAACTAAAAATTATGCAATACATACAGAATTAAATAAAAAATTATTAGGTGAACTTGCATTCTACTGCCAATTAGAGAATTAAGGATATGTTTAACTATAACCATCAAACGGTCCACTATTTTCTTTAATTAGTATGATATACAGTATTTTCAATACCACTTCCCAGTTCCAGATGATGATAAGAGTCCTTTGAATATTTCTACAGTTTCATTTTAGTCACCGCAACCATCTTAATCTAAAGCAGGGGTGTCAAAGAGCTTTTTGACAACAAAGGTTCCCCTCCTTCTCTCCTCCACCTTTTTCCCCAGCTCTGGATCCAACAAGGAATGAGCTGACATTTAAGAGGGTTGGTTTTTCAATGTTATAGAACTTTTTCAATGTTTTAGAACTTAGGGATTCTGTAAGCATGTTACAGCTGTGTATATGCTGGTAGGTGCATGGGAATCCCACTTCTATGATTAGGAGAGGCAGGAGGGACAGAAAAATATCAGGTGCTATATTGAATTTGTGGCTTTGCTAATGGGGTTTGATAGCAGTTGCTCTAAAGATTGCTACCCTGAATAGCAATGGCAGATTTAAACAGCTTCGTAAGTGGTTTACAATCTCAGCATATTGCCCAACAAGCTGAGTCTTCATTTTATTGACCTTGTAAGGATGGAAGGCTGAGTCAACTTGGAGCTGGTCAGGAATGAACTGTTGGCAGTCCGCAGAGTGATCCTGCAATACTGCATTCTACCCACTGTGCCATCTTTGCGCTACCATTGAATCTTCGAAAGTAATTAGTACATAGTTTCAATAGACTAGCAATTTGTGGTGGCTTTTTTATTATGGCTGTCTCGGACTTCTCTTTTGGTCCAAGTAGGCAGGTAGGCATTTATTCACTTTATATGCCATTTTCCATCAAGATGTCTAGGTCTTCTTTCCTGCACATTTGTCTTTATACCAATGTCCCTGGGAGGCAAGGTGGGATGAACAAGAGTGGCCCAATAAAGACACCTGATGAATTTTTATGGCTGATGATGGAATTGATCCTCGTTTTCATAGTCCAGGCCCTAGGTCTTCATCACTACATCACGTTAATGTAAACCATAAGCACACTAATGTTTTGATTCAAACCAAGAGAAGCCAGGGCATGGTTAACTGGGATAAAACTAGGGCAAAGCAGTAAGAAACAAAGAAGGGAAGGAGGAGACAGTCTTGGCTGGGTAGCCATAAAGTCTGTGTACATTTTTTCATCTTTCTCCAGTGCAATCTACTCTTCTTTCTGGAGATACCCCAGTGATTCTGTTTAATTACTGCTGACATTTCATCTGTCATACAATGGCTTTTATGAAAGGACAGATATAAATTAGCTTACTTCTGAAAAGAGCAAGTGTAAACTCAATAAACAAAAGCACATTATAAAAAGAATACATCACAGCCATAGAAAGAGGTTATTTTCCCCCTCCCCGCTGTCACCCATTCAAGATTCATTTATACTACCAGTATTGTGTGCTAACTTCACATACCACCTAGAAGACAGTTACAAAAGAGGCTGCAAATTGACTTCACTGAAATGCCAAACTATCAGGACGTTGGGATGCTGTCATCCTGATAGTAAAGGAAATATCTGAAGGGTTTTTGATAAGGACTCCCAAATATACACTGCTCAAAAAAAATAAAGGGAACACAAAAATAAGATATCCTAGATCTGAATGAATGAAATATTCTTATTAAATACTTTGTTCATTACATAGTTGGATGTGCTGATAACAAAATCACACAAAATTATCAATGGAAATTAAATTTAGCAACCCATGGAGGTCTGGATTTGGAGTTACACTCAAAATTAAAGTGGAAAAAAACACTACAGGCTGATCCAACTTTGATGTAACGTCCTTAAAACAAGTCAAAATGAGGCTCAGTAGTGTGTGTGGCCTCCACGTGCCTGTATGACCTTCCTACAATGCCTGGGCATGCTCCTGATGAGGTGGCAGATGGTCTCCTGGGGGATCTCCTCCCACACCTGGACTAAAGCACCCCCCAACTCCTGGACAGTCTGTGGTACAATGTGGCATTGATGGATGGAGCGAGACATGATGTTCCAGATGTGCTCAATTGGATTCAGGTCTGGGGAATGGGCGGGTCAGTCCATAGCATCAATGCCTTCATCTTGCAGGAACTACTGACACACTCCAGCCACATGAGGTCTAGCATTATCGTTGTTATGTCCCTGGAACTCTAAGGAGTTCCCACTCAGGTCCATTCACGTTGCGGGGGCGGCTGCCCCCTCGTTCATTGGTTGGTTCTCCCCAGCAGCCAGCTATAAAAGCAGGCTGCGGGGTCCAACCAGTTGCTGATCGCTGCGAGCCAGTTCCAGGCTTGGCTAGCACGTTCAGTCCTTTATTATTACAATAAAGTATTTGTTGCACTCATGCTCTGGTTCAGCCTCTCATTACCCAAACTTAACACTGGCGACGAGGGTGGGATGGCTACCAGAAGCACAATGCAACCGCTGAATCACTAGCCGCCGATCCGTAGCCAGAGAGAACGATCGGCAGGCGATAAGAGCAACGCTGATCCGCAGCCAGAGAGAGCGGTCAGCAAGCAATGAGAGCGAACGCTGATCCGCCGCCAGAGAAAGCGGTCAGCAAGCAATGAGAGCGAACGCTGATCCGCAGCCAGAGAAAGCGGTCAGCAAGCAACGAAAGTGAGAAGCATCTGTAGCCGCTTGTTAGCCTAGCTACAGGAAAAGTGAAGCGCTGCGAGCCGCAGCCACTCATTTCTTTAGGCGCGAAATTCAAACGGCTGTCATTTGAATTTCTGCCCTAAAAAATACAGCGCGGTGCTGTAAGTCAAGTCACTGACGCCCACGCAGGCGCGAATTTCAAAACGCTGCCAATGGCCGGCAGCCTAACCTCGTGTGTAGCCCAGAGAGAGAGAGAGGATTGTGAAAAAGCCTCTCCAGAGCTGAAATCACTTGCCTGCCACAGGCACTAGAAACCTTCTGCTGCTGCCCCAGAGAGATTTTTCCCAACAGATTGTACAACCGATTTCCTCACTATGAATTCCAATCCAGTCTTCCCAGCGTTCAAGCCGGATGAGGAGAAGTGGGAGTCATACAAGAACCGCTTTAACCATTACATCGACGCAATTGGGCTGGCTGATGCAGGGGAGCACCGGAAAAAATCATATTTCCTGATCTACTGTGGAGCCATCGTCTTTGACACTGCCACAGCACTCGTGGCTCCACGTGAGTTAAAAAACGTTCCATGGTCTGAACTGTTAGAAATCCTTACTAACCACTATTCTCCCAGACCTTCACAGATTGCCAGGCGATTCACCTTCCGTATGAGGAAACAATCAGACAAAGAGACCATCAACCAGTACATGGCCGCCCTCAGGACCGCAGCACTCCATTGTGGGTTTGGAACCTACCTGGAGGACATGCTCCTCGATCAGCTGGTCTGCAGAGTCAAGGATCTCCACCTCCAAAGGCGCCTACTCGCTAAGAAGGACCTCAACCTCGCACAAGCCGTCGAGGAGGCCCTGGCAGCAGAACTGGCAGCACACTCAGCCACCGAAATCCATGGTCCAACTTCCAAGCTAACGACAGTTCCAGTCCACTCCGAGGAGGTGGTCATAGAGGAAGGCCCCAGTGATGAAAACGACATCCACCGCCTCACCAACGCCAGGCATCCGCAGGTAGGAGCCAAGCAAGAAAGCATCAGTCCACCCAAGCACATCACCCTGTGCCTATCCTGTGGTGGATCTCATCCAAGGGCCACCTGCAAATTCAAAGGAGCCACCTGCAACATCTGCCACAAAAAGGGGCACATCGCGAGAGTCTGTCAAGCCTCTCACAACTCGGCACAAAGGCACCCTTCCTTCTCACATTCGGGACCTCAGAGGCAAGTATTGAACTGTCGCACTCACCACCATGCCAAGCACACTTGCCATACCATTAGTAAAATCTCTCTCTCCGTTTTGTTAGAAGGTAAACCTTGTCGCATGGAGGTTGACACAGGGTCAGCGCTCTCAATTATCTCGTGGAGCACCCTCAAGAGGCTACAGCCCAGTCTATCAAGAAGCCGGCTCCAGAAGTGCCAGTTTAGCCTGAAGGACTACCAGGGAAGGACATTCCTGTAATCGGCAGAGGCAAGTTCCTTGTCAATTTTAAAGCTTTCAAAGGTCACCTACCTCTAGTGGTAGTTAACGGCAACCTCCCCACACTCTTGGGGCTTGATTGGTTTCCCCATCTCGGCCTAGGGCTAACAGGAGTCCATGCTGTCTCAACCTCTGACACTGACTCCTTATTCGCTGATTACTCAGATGTATTCAGTGATGAGCTGGGGTGTTATAACGGTACCCCTATCTCATTCTCAGTCGACCCCAGGCAGTCCCAATCAGGCTAAAACCGCGTAGAGTCCCATTCGCTATTCGGCCTAAATTAGATGCGGAATTGGATAAATTATTAAAACAAGGGGTCATTGAGCCAACAGATTTCGCCAAATGGGAGACGCCCATTGTCACACCCTCAAAAAGACGGTAGCCTGAGAATTTGCTCGGACTACAAGACCACAATTAATAAGTTTTTACAAGTTAGCGCTTACCCAGTGCCCGGCATTCAGCATTTATTACACACTTTTGAACCTGGCAGCATTTTTGCCAAATTGGACATGTCTCAAGCGTATCAACAGTTCCCTGTTGACAACCAAACAGCGGAACTCCAGACCATTGTCACCCAAAGGGGTGCTTTCCGGTGCAAGCGTCTCCAATTTGGCGTAAGTGTTGCCCCAGGCATCTTTCAATCCCTCATGGAGCGGATTTTGCAGGGCCTCCTGGTGTAGTACCCTACTTCGACGACATCTTAGTCTCGGCCAGGGACAGACCCCAACTCTTCCAGAGAGTTCGAGCGGTGTTAGAGAGGTTCAGACAGCATGGCCTCAAATTAAAAAAAGAAAAATGTGCCATTGCCACTAGACAGGTGGACTTTCTGGGTTATAAAATTGACGCCTCAGGCATTCACCCCTGGAGTCCAAGGTTAAGGCAATTCACGAGGCACCCACTCCAACCTCCAAAACTGAACTGCAGGCCTTCTTGGGGCTATTGAACTTTTACGCGTCCTTCCTGCCCCATAAAGCATCAGTGGCAGAACCCCTGCACAGACTATTGGATAAAAAATCGCCTTGCCACTGGGGTCACAAAGAAGACTCCGCTTTTCGCGCCGTCAAGTCACTACTCACGTCAGAGGCGGTCCTTATCCAGTTCGACCCCAACCTTCCATTAGTGCTAGCAGCAGATGCATCCCCTTTTGGAATTGGGGCAGTGTTAAGCCACAGGCTCCCCAATGGCTCCGAGGCTCCCATCGCTTTTTTTCCCAGGACGCTCTCCGCCACAGAGCGCAATTATAGCCAGATCGATAAGGAAGCTCTAGCAGCTGTCGCAGCAGTGAAGAAATTTCATGAATTTCTCTTTGGCCACTTTTTCGAGCTGGTCACGGATCATAAGCCTCTCCTGGGTCTACTAGCTGGGGACAAACAGACCCCTCAAGTCATGTCTCCTAGAATGACAAGATGGACCCTTTTCCTAGCGGCATACTCGTATAGACTCATACACCGCCCAGGTAAAACATTGTCCCACGCAGACGCCCTCAGCCGCTGCCCCCTGCCGGCTCCAGCTGAAGACCCTGCTCCGGTCCATGCTATCTTTGAGGTCACCCAATTGGACCTCCCCATCACTGCCCTTGACATTGCGGCCAAATCCAAGACTGACTCAACGATCGCCCAGGTACTGGACTGGGTGAGGAGGGGGTGGCCGGGCGGTGATGTTGAAAACAAATTTACACCTTTCAAGACCCGCCTGCAGGAATTATCCAGTTTGCAGGGCTGTTTGCTGTGGGGCACTCGAGTGGTCATCCCGACCTCACTGCGTACCAGAGTTCTGGAGGCGTTGCACGAGGGGCACCCTGGCATCGTCAGAATGAAGGCATTAGCACGCAGCTACGTATGGTGGCCGGGCCTCGACGAGGACATCATCAGATGGGTAAGCTCCTGCCATCCCTGCCAGGAATCCCGTCCAGCCCTCCAATTACCACCCCCACTAAGTGGGAAAGCGCCAGCGCTCCGTGGTCCAGAATTCACATCGACCTAGCCGGCCCATTGCACGGAAAATGTTCCTGGTGGTCGTGGACTCCTACTCTAAGTGGATTGACGTGGCACAACTATCCACAACCACCACACTAGCGATTACCAAGGTATTAACTCGCCTGTTTGTAACACACGGGCTTCCAGACTCCATTGTTTCCGACAATGGCCCCCAATTCGCATCAGCCGAGTTCAGCCGTTTCGCTGCCAACCTGGGCATCCGCCACATCTTCACGGCCCCATTTCATCCTGCCAGTAACGGATTGGCTGAAAGAGCCGTTAGGACCACTAAAGAAGCTCTAGCTAGGTTCAGCAAGGATGACTGGCACCATAAACTCTCCCGTTTCCTGATGAGCCAGCACTCAACTCCGTGCACAGTCACTAATAAGTCCCCAGCTGAGCCCCTGCGGACTGTATTGGACAGGCTTCACCCACATTACTGCCCTGACTCTCCCCTCGCTTCCACATCGGGGGTTAGGCATTTTGTCTTACAGGAACCCGTATTCGCGAGGAACTTCGCTGGAGACCCACTGTGGATCCCAGGCGAGATCGTGGCCATCACCAGACCCAGGTCATATCGGGTCAGACTGGAGGATGGCCGAGTCTGGAGAAGACACCTAGACCAGCTGCGAAGGCGTCACAGCACCCTCGTCAGCAGTGACTCAGAATTACAGACCGGGGCAAGGCCACAACATCAACCCCACATCAGCACCAATTCTGGTGACCAGATTACACCAGCAGCCGATCCAGGGAATCCGAACACGGACAGCGACGTCCAGATGGCTGACCAGTCCGAACCAGTCAACGGAAGCACGTCCCCAGTGACCAGCCCTACGAGTCCCGAGCCAACCCGAACCGAGGGACGCGTTCGTGACTCCCTACCGATCCTGCCTTCCCCTATAGACTCTGAACTGACAGACAACCCACCTGAGTTGCGCCGTTCTGGGCGCCAACATAAACCTCCTGCCTACCTCAAAGACTATACGTGTTCGCATCTGGGGGAAAGGGGTGTTATGTCCCTGGAACTCTAAGGAGTTCCCACTCAGGTCCGTTCGCGTTGCGGGGGCGGCTGCCCCCTCGTTCATTGGTTGGTTCTCCCCAGCAGCCAGCTATAAAAGCAGGCTGCGGGGTCCAACCAGTTGCTGATCGCTGCGAGCCAGTTCCAGGCTTGGCTAGCACGTTCAGTCCTTTATTATTACAATAAAGTATTTGTTGCACTCATGCTCTGGTTCAGCCTCTCATTACCCAAACTTAACAATCGTGCATTCGGAGGAACCCAGAGCCAACTGCACCAGCATATGGTCTCACAAGGGGTGTGAGGATCTCATCTCAGTACCTAATGGCAGTCAGGCTACTTCTGGCGAGCACATGGAGGGCTGTGTGGCCCCTAAAGAAATGCCACCCCACACCATTACTGACCCACTGCCAAACCGGTCATGCTGGAGGATGTTGTAGGCAGCAGAACGTTCGCCACAGAGTCTCCAGACCTTGTCACATCTGTCACATGTGCTTAGTGTGAACTTGCTTTCATCTGTGAAGAGCACAGGGTGCCAGTGGCGAATGTGCCAATCTTGGTGTTCTCTGGCAAATGCCAAACGTCCTGCATGGTGTTGGGCTGTAAGCACAACCCCCACCTGTGGACGTTGGGCCCTCATACCACCCTCATGGATTCTGTTTCTGACCGTTTGAGCAGCCACATGCACATGGAGGTTATTTTGCAGGGCTCTGGCAGTGCTCCTCCTGTCCCTCCTTGCACAAAGGCCAAGAGAGTGGTCCTGATGCTGGGTTGTTGCCCTCCTATGGCCTCCTCCATGTCTCCTGATGTACTGGCCTGTCTCCTGGTAGTGCCTCCATGCTCTGGACACTACGCTGACAGACACAGCAAACCTTCTTGCCACAGCTGGATGAGCTGTACTACCTGAGCCACTTGTGTGGGTTGTAGACTCCATCTCATGCTACCACTAGAGTGAAAGCACCACCAGCATTCAAAAGTGACCAAACCATCAGCCAGAAAGCATAGGGACTGAGAAGTGGTCTCTGGTCACCACCTGCAGAACCACTCCTTTATTGGGGATGTCTTGCTAACTGCCTATGCTTTCCACCGGTTGTCTATTCCATTTGCACAACAGCATGTGAAATTGATTGTCAATCAGTGTTGCTACCTAAGTGGGCAGTTTGATTTCACAGAAGTGTGATTGACTTGGAGTTACATGGTCTTGTTTAAGTGTTCCCTTTATTTTTTTGAGCAGTGTATTTATTTAACTTACATGCCATCCGTTTCACCTAGAGGCGACCCTGGGGGGCTTACAAACAATAAAAGTAACAAGATAAAATATCAAAGCAATAAATGTTAATACTAAAATTGATTTAACACTATCAGATAATGGTGGAGACTGGTGCCTCTTCAGATACCTCACCACCATGCGGTAAAAACATTTTAAAGCCCAAAACTAATGCTGTGGTCTGGCTTTGGAAGCAGGTGGAGATCCAACTGAGTTACAAAGCATAGGCAGAATGAGCTCATATGCCTGGTTCAGGTTTGCTCTCTAACTTCCATATTCTGAAACGAAACACAATTTCCAAGCTGCCTCAGAAGCAGCTACAAAAACAACATGATATTGTGTCATATGCATGTTTTTTAAAGTACGTGAATTCCAAACTGCTTTCATCCAGAGGTGGAAACTACCCTAAATCATGCTATAGAAATAACTTATAGTTCTAGACCCAAGGATGGTTAAAGGAGCTTCACATAGCTGAATTCCTTCCTACTTTAGAAAGACGCAAAAAGGGATAAAACAAGAGTGCTGCTTCCATCTTAACATGAACACCCTGTATTACAAGAAGATTATAATCTCAGGTCAAGAATATGCCTGCTATTTAGATACGATCCTTCAAGGCAACATAAGGGAGCATGAGTATTTGAAGGGAGGAATTAACTTTGAATGAAACTGACCTTAATATGTGGGAGGCAGAGCACTATCCTGGTGACCAAATTTTACAAAGTGACCTCTTATCTGTGTACCATTGAATTTGACTAGTTTTGGCAGAAATCAGTGAAAGACCCCCACACTACCTACCAGTAGTGGGATTCAATTTTTTTTACTACCAGTTCTGTGTGCATGGCTTGGTGGGCATGGTGTGGCTTGGTAGGCGTGGCAGGGGAAGGATACTGCAAAATCTCCATTCCCTCCCCACCCCACTAACCTGCTTTCCAGCTTTGTTCTCCTGTGCAGGGCAACAAAAGAAGACGCAGCCAATCAGCTGGGACTCGGGAGACAGAGAATAGATGGGGCGGGGCCAGTCAGAGGCGGTATTTGCCGGTTCTCCAGAACTGGTCAGAACCTGCTGAATACCACCTCTGCTACCTACTGGGTTTCCATTGGTTAAAAGATCACAACCATCCTACCGTCAGAAGAATAATTTGCGGTTCCTACTCAAGCTGAGGCTGTGCAAGAATAAATAAAAATGAAGTCCAGACCAGCTGTGAGAAAATAAGACATATTTATTTCAGTTTGCCTTTAGGGGTGGGCTGAAGAGAAATGGGGTGCAGCAATAGATTTTTATAGGGGAAGCTGGTCCAGGGTGTGGAAGTGTCTATGTGCTGATTTAAGGGTGACACTTGAGGGGGGGCAGTGTTTGTGTGTGTGTATATAAATATTCCTATGAACATGCAGTTTTACTGGGAGACCTAATTTAATTAACTGTGTTTGCAGACCTTATCCTTTGATATGTAGATTAGATCTGGGTAACTTATTGGGGGTTTGAAGAAGCTAATTTTAGTTGATTAACTTAATTTCAGTTTGACTGTCAATTATCTAGTGGAGACACTGATGTCAAACCATTGTGGATTCTGTTAATATTTTAAGGGAATATGGAAACAGTATAAAAAATAGAATATAGTTGGATATAAAACTTCTCACACTACATTGTTGTGCATGATGTCTGGAAGGGAAAAAAAAAAACAAGCCAATTTCAAGGAGAGACATGGCACTGCTCTTTCCTTAATGAATGTAAATGTTTGTTGGATGAATAATACTCTCCCAAAGGTATGTACCTAATGGATCTCAAGGAGCGCTGAGCTCTTTGCTGCTGATTTACAAAAAGCTCTGCTGTTCAACAACCAGAGGAACAAGCGCAGGAAATTAATAAAGGCATATTTCCATAAGACAACAATTAATGACTTAATATGGTATCCTGGCTATGAGGTGCATTAATTTAGACTGACAGCACTCAAGGCCTTAAGAGCTGGCACTGCAAAAGACGGACAGGATGGGAACAAGAGGCAGGATAAACAGAAAGATTTCTAAGTGCTGGTGACATTTGCTCAATGAGCTTAAAAGGAATAATATAAAGCTGAGGTCACTTATAACAGAGGAAGCAAAATAGAAATGTGGGGAGTACCTGAAGAGAGCTGCTTAGATCCAAGGCCAGAAAAAGGTATGTGTGATGTTGGAGATGAGGGATGAGGGTTGGAGGGTTCAGATAACAGAGAAGAACATTCTGAATTGATAGCATAGGAGCTATCCCACAGCCTTTAAGAAGCGATTGACATATTTTGGAGAATATTTTTCCTTCTGCAGTTTTGCTAATTTATTTATTTATTAAATGTATGTGCCATTCATCGCGCTATCCAAAGTGACTCTAGACAGCTTACAGCAACACTCACAAGGTCAGTTAGGTGTGAAACCATGAGAAAAAAAACCCCACAAGAATTCTAGTCCTTCTCTAAAGGATGGATCAGGTAGCAATGACTTATGTATATATAGTGTGCCCTTGAAATAACTCAAACATCCAATAAGTTCTACCATAATCCTTCCAGGGATTCCAGCTTCCATGCTCTCTACTTGAATTCAGGAATATTTGGTGAATATAATTGCCATTGCTTTCATGCCACTGCCATGAAAGCATGACCGTTAAGCTATCTTTCTTTCACCTGTTTTCTAGAATTTTGATGGGGCAAAACTAGAGAGAACTTAGATTTTAAACAAATGGTTCCCCTTGTCCCTTTTCTTCCAATGTGACCCACATTGTTTTGGAAGGCATGATAATAATACAGAGGGCTTGAGTTCCAGGTTCAGTCAGGAAACTATTGTGATAGTCCTCAGGACCTGCAGCTAACTTAATATAGGGGCAACAAGCAACCTCCAGCTACTTCCACCCCAGATTTCCAAGCCTCTCACTGGAAGATTACAGTGGGGTTTTAAAGAGTTACTGCATAATCACAGTCACTGTTAGTCTGCAGGGCCCTGAATACATTACAGGAAGTTTCAATAGTGTTCTGAATGTATACAGAGTTTAGTTAGATATCTAAATAGTTTTCTGGGGAATTGTAGAGCTGAAAGAAAACTTGTCTGACTTTTGTGTTTTATTTTATTTAAATCATTTCACTCTAATGCTAAATGCTAAATTCTAATGTTAAAAATACTCATGGTCTATAGCTTGTTTTAAAAAGATAAAGGTTTAGCATATAGTGCACAATTTCTTCTGACTTTGGGCCACATTTGGGTTTGAGTTGCTATTGGTAGCACTTCAAAAAATAAGACCAGGGCAAAAATTCACATTTAATAAAAATTAATGAGAATTTTAGTGGTTTAAGCAAATACATGGGTTCCATTCATAACTCATTTTTTCTTTCTTTGTCCATACCTCTGTCAGATCATTCCCATGGAATGATGAAATTAGCATCAAAATATTATCTCAATTGTCTTTCCTTATTTAAAAAGAAATATCTCTTTACCTTGATGTTTTTCACAGTGTTTTCTCCATTCAGCCAGAGCCATATTTGTTCAAATCCAAACTCAGGGGAGAAAATCAACTAATGTGAGGGGTGGAGACTAAAATAAATAAAATTATACTAAGGAATTGAAACCATTTCTACCCTTCCTCAAGAAATGCAAAGTGGATTTATATTTATCTTTAGTATTTGGGATTGTGACTGTTCTAAGTATGTCTGGCATAGTGATAAAGGTGCTGGCTTAGAAACTGGGAGACTGTGAGCTCTAGTCTCTCTTTAGGCATCAAAACCCAGCTTGGTGACTTTGGGCCAGTCATTCTCTTTCAGTCCAACTCACCTCCTGGAATTGTCATTATGGGGAAAGTAGTAGGAAGAAAAGGATTGGGCACGTGTGCCACTTTGAGTTATTTATAAAACTAGTAACAGTAAGATAAAAATCTTAAAAAACAAAAAAAAATACCTAGGCGCAATATAGTACAAATAGTTTCAAAATATTTTAAATTTAAAAGAGTGAACATGGTAAAAAAAGTTGTGGACTAATACTGGTTTTAATAATATAGTGTCAGGATTAAAAGATCACAATTGACCTGAGTCAAATTAAGAATTTGAAATAAATATTTTTCCAATTAACTGCCATTGTAAGACACACGAAAGGTTCCTGAGGGAAAGGAGAAGAAGGAAAGAAGAAAGAGGATGGCATTCCCACAAAATGTGGATTCCCCTGAGCAGTGGGCCATTAGTCAAATAATTCTTGTCCTCTTTGGCTTCTTGTAATGAAAACCTGCCTACAAAGAGATGGCAGAAAGGCTGAGATTCAGTTTGCTTGTTCCATTTTGAAGTAGTTTTATTGTTGCAAAGTCAGGTGCAGGTGGTTCATCATCAGCAAAAACCAGGTGGGGCTATTTGACAGGGTGTGACTCTAGGCAGAATATTCAGCAAGATAGGCCCTTGGCCCATCCAGTATGGTAATTTGCACACTTTATTTATCACATCTGGATGGCTGCCCATCTCACACAAAGTGACTCTGGACAGTGTACCACAATTAAGTTTAGCTTGGGTCCTATGGAAAAGTTTAGATCTCTTCAGGTCAGTACCAAATGTGGGGCACAGGCAGAAATGAAGCATGGTGGCCATCATATTTTTAAAATCTGTACTGTTCTGCAGAGATAAAAATTGTACGGGATTACAAGGGAGCCTCTAAATGTTGGTTGCTTGGTAACATCATGGGTCATCTTCCTGTGTATCATCAGTTAGCTGTAAAATTAATGGTTCTCCTGGAACTTGAGCGGGGAAAGGAGATCTCCTGTTAAAATTGCTTTCTCCCCCTGCTGGGTTTTCAGCCTGCTGTCTTTGTTCCAAGTGGTGTGAAGTGGTTAAAGTCATTAACTTCCTGCAGTTCTAATCTGGCTGTGAATGAGAATGAGCAGTAGGACACCACATGTTTAACTGCAGGAACTCCTTGTGTTTATTATTCACACAATCTTTTGCAAGCAAGGGAATCCTCTTCTGGGCCTTTGAGACGTCAGAGAATTGGTAAATCTTTGTAGTAAGTGCCTCCAGATAGAAATATGCCAACACCTTTAAGTATGTTCCCAGAATTCTCATATGGGTTTGCCTATGTTTGCATGCATGCATAGATGCCTGCAACAGAAAGACTTGCATTGCTCAGGCATATTATGACTGAAAGATTTTACCTACAAGATTTCATTGCCAAAGACAAATACATCTGAACAATGCAAAGAATGTTTCTACAAATCCAGGATTTTCCAGATATGTTGGATGACATCTTCTTCCCAAGGAATTAAAACACGCTAGCTAAAGAGTTTAGGAATTGGTGCGCCATATCTAGCAGGCTGGGCAAGACTCCTCCAAGAGATGCATAAAAGAATGGTAATTTTGTTTTAGATGAGTTTTTGCACCTTTGAAATTGTAGCAGGTGTTATTCAGAAAATAGTGGAAGCTAGATTTGTAGCAAACAAACAAATTTACAGCATAATCAAATTGTTGGTCCATCTTGCTCAACTTATCTGTTCATTCACTGGTAAAATGACTGACAAACTCTTCTATACAACTATGAAATTTAAGGACACCTCCACATAAGAACTCTGTACCAGCTTGAAATCAGGTTAGCCTGGCCAACCATGGGCTGTCAACTAATTTTGAGAACTGATTTATGTGGGGTGGGGGGCTGGGGGGCAGAGGGATTTTTTTTTCTGGACCTCTTGCCTTTGTTGAAACTCTAACAACCTAACTTTTTCTTTGCAATCCTGCTGACCTTCTGTAGTAGTGGGAGAGTTGTTTTGCTATTAGCAGGAATTGCAGACTCATCCCATTGTCTGGCTTCATGAATTTCTTTCCTTAAGCCAAATGCTATCATTTCTGATTCAAAGGTTTTTAAAGACTGTAGATGAATAGTGCCAAGATCTCCTGGAAATTTACAAATGATCATTTGTATATGAAGGAGAGGACATGGTTAGCAATTAATTCCATGTCTGCCTTGCATGAAACACCTGTGGGGTCTCAGAGTGTAGATCACTCATTGAATAAAATATTTGCAGTCTCCTATTGGTGGCTGAAGGGAGCATAGATTAGCTCAGGGGTTCACGATGCCCAGCATGTTCTCTGTGATTTGAACTTTGCAGTAGATCCCATGAAATTCAGATTATTTTGGTGGAAGATGATGTCTCCAAAATGTCTTCTGCTACTTTTTGATATTTGGGGAATATAATAGGCCAAAAATATTCATGAACTGAATTGTTGGCAATTCAGTTGAAAGAGAATAAGAAAAGACAGCATGGAAAACCTATCTGATAATTTTTAAGAGCAAAAATGAGATCTCCCCAGTATTATCTGATCTATCTGATTGTCTGTCTGTCTATAATGTTGCTGCTGTGGTGATTGAGTGGTTAGAATACAGTCTTGCAGGCTAATTCTGCCAACCTCAAGCAGTTCGACTCTCACTGGCTCAAGATTGACGCAGCCTTCCATCCTTCCAAGGTTGGTAAAATGAGGACCCAAATTGTTGGGGACAATATGCTGACTCTTAGAGACAGCTGTAAAGCACTGTGAAGCAGTATGTAAATCTAAGTGCTATTGCCCATTGCTATTCCTGCCTTCAGAATGACTTTAAATGGGACTAAGCTACATTGTGGTATTGCTGTAGTTCTGCTAGATGTAAGCAAATACAAAATTCTGCATGTAAGTAGCAGTGAACACACACAAACACACACACACCAAGTCATTGTACTGTACTACTATGTACAGTAGTGAGGTGAGAAAGTCTATGGCTCTAGGGTTTTAGTTCAGATAGAAGATTTTGTACCTAATTCATTGCTACAAAAAGTTGTGCTGCTCCTATGCACAATCAACTGTTCACTGATATTACAATATGACATACAGGGAAAGGATTGCTCATGGGTGCCT
The DNA here is from genome assembly GCF_049901715.1 of Pseudonaja textilis. Lineage (NCBI taxonomy): Eukaryota > Metazoa > Chordata > Lepidosauria > Squamata > Elapidae > Pseudonaja > Pseudonaja textilis. Next base: position 32,462,820 of record NC_141992.1, on the reverse strand, counting down.
TTGTAGTAAAATTTATATTGCTTGTGTCACCTTACCCAGGTACAGAATTATCACACTTGATATTTCAAAGAGACACACTGGGCATAAGTATGAGTTGCAGTGATGCCATATGTGTCATGATAGCATCACTCAATGATGCAGATAGCATAAATGGTGCCATTTACACAATGCCATCATGATGCATTTGAAGTCACTTGCTTCCACACACACCCCTCACTTCAAGGTTGCTCATTATTTTAAGGTGGGGGAGGAATCACTGACAGCTACAATTTCTTTCTCAAATCCTTTTGCAAAAATGTTATATAGCATTATTTTGGAACATGCTGGTTAAATGCAGTTAGGCAGTGTCCAGAATAGCAATGAGTTTAATACCTTATACTTTGGATTTTTGCTTCATCTGTTAAAATAGTTGAAGTCCCAATCGCTGTCTTGAAAAGAATTGTGGGCGGAAGTTTGTCACTCAACAATAGTTCAACAGTTTTAAAAAATCATCCAGGAAACAGATCAGACTACTATAGACCAAGAAATATCTGTCTATCCATCTATAACTCTATCATGCTTTTAGATTGCTGCAATTTTGTTACTCTTAGGAGTGTAAAAATAATTATAAATATGAAATATCCACAGTATAATAGTGACAATATAATACAAAAATAAAAAACAATAACCTACACAGAGCAATGTAAACATAAACATTCATATGAAATTCATTCAACTAATTTAAAAAGTCATCTGGAAGAACTGTATTTTTAGTTGTTTCCAGAAGATAATAATATTCTAAAAGCTAATCTCATTTCCCAAGGGAAAACTGTTTCATAAGATAGAGGCCATTACCCCAATGGCCTCAGCAGTGCCAATTTCATGGCAGTGGGGATTATAAGCTCATAGCCTCACCTCTGTTACTAATCTGCTGAATAAGTAAAAACTAAGTTAGCTGAAATATGTCTCTATTGTCACGTCATCTGATGTGGCCATGGTTTAGCCTCCCTGCACTGAATAAGAGGCAAGAGAATCCCATGGAGACCATGGCAAGGGAGACGCCAACAGCTTCCCCAATTTCAGATCACATAACCAGAATGTGATGCCTGTCCTGTCTCAGGCTCTAGAAGAACTATGATACGCTCATGGCCATCATGGTGGCCATAAACTCCCAAATCAACTTAGATTTGAGAAGGCATAGTAATGTCCCCTAAACCATAAGTTTGGGAAATTTTATTGCCAACCCTAAAATGGTGTCAAAGAGCTCTGGCAGGAAGGTGGCTATGAATGGGGGGGAGGGGGGCTGGTACAATGCCAATAGTCCCAATTATAACTTCAAAAAAGGCAACTATGATCTTATAGACAACGATCTTTCATCTCTTGATTGGCAATTTCTATTCACTGGATGCAATACTGTAGAAGACCATTACAACATATTTTTACTTGAAGTCAAAGGAGTCATCAAACTATATGTACCATTAACAACTCCCCAAACCAGAAAAAAACAAATTACTCATAACAATAAGGAAGCGTCAATCCAAAGAGAAATCATTTTGGCGGAAAAACAAACCTGGTCATGTTGCCAACTTCAAAAGCCGATACAAAAGTGTATGCTATCAGAAAAAAACTTAATGCACCAATTATCACATTAAACAAGAAGAAAACCTTCTATGTACCAATTCCACCCGCGCTTTCTACAATTTGTAAACAACAAACTAAAAGACTCAAGATCCATCCCACCCCTGAAAGGACCTAATGGTAAAGACTGCAACAATGACACTATTAAAGCCAACTTCTTTAACACATTCTTTGGCTCGGTATTTGTAAACAGCAATGGATCATGCCCAGTATTTCCTAGTTGAACTACAGACAACTAAATGATCTAATACATATTGATTTTACAGAAGACAATGTTGAAAAAGCACCACGCAATCTAAAACCATCTCTATCTATTGGACCGGACAGAATATATGCCTACTTCTTAAAAAAGCTAACCACTGCCATAGCCGAACCTCTAAGCATAATCTTTGATAAATTCTTCAGGACCAGCTCCTTGCCAAAACTATGGTCACAAGCCACGGTCATCCCCATCTTCAAAAAGGGAGACCCCAGCCTAGTTGAAAATTACAGAGCAATCTCTTTATGCTGAGTCACCTGTAAAGTCATGGAATCAATTATTAACCAATCCATCATCCTCCACTTAGAAACAAACAACCTACTCTTTAATAAACGATTTGGTTTCAGGAAAAAACTATCCTGTAATCTGCAACTCTTACACTGCAAAAACATATGGACTACACAACTTGATCAGGGCAAAGCAATAGATGCAATTTACATAGACTTCTGTAAAGCCTTTGATTCAGTGGTACACAACAAACTACTCCTAAAACTAAAATCTTATGATATCTCTGGACACCTGCATAACTGGATAGAAGCATTCCTGTCAAACAGACAACAAATGGTCAGAATTGGGAGTGTCCCATCAAATTCTGTACCTGTCAACAGTGGTGTCCCCAAGGCAGTGTTCTACAACCAACTCTTTTCATACTCTACATAAATGACCTCTGTGATCATATCAAGAACAACTGCATTCTCTTCACTGATGATGTAAAGCTATTCAACACCACAGACAATACTGCTACTCCTCAAAAAGACCTTGACTATGTATCAGAATGGTCAAACAAACGGCAACTTCAAATCTCAACAAATAAATGCTCTGTCCTACATATTGGCAAAAAAAAAATCAGAAAATAAAATACAGGCTGAATAGTCAAGACCTTGTTGAGGATCCAAACTCTGTCAAGGATCTTGGAGTACTCATCTCTAATTATCTAAGTGCTAGAGCCCACTGTAACTACATAGCCAAAAAGGCGTTAAGAATTGTTAACCTAATCTTACGTAGCTTTTTCTCTGGTAATATTACACTACTTTCATGCTGTCTTGGGATATAATGAATTGGGGTTCAAAAATGTGAAAAGCAGTAAATTAATTATGGGCATACAGAAATTAGGCTGCTGTGAAAGGCACTAAAGTAGTTAGAATTCCACATATATATTGAACAATTAAAGCATCCTTCTGAGTCTGTTGTTTAAACTGGGCAAATTCTAACTTTTTTTTTTCACACTCTCAGATGTTGTGACATGAAACCATGCTAATCAGCCAGGTAACCGCTGTACTAGGAAGCAGCTGCTCTTCCTGAAGAATTAACAGGCTTATATTTGCAGCACCATTCCTCTTTTCTGCCCCATTTTTTCATCATACTCCTCAACAAAATGCATATTTCCCTTTTGAGAGCTCTCAAAAGAATACTATATTTTTATTGTGACAGTGAGACTGTCGGTTGCCATCGTTACATCCCCTGGCTGGGATAGGAGCTCTATGGATGTTTTAAATTCTGCTATTTCAACCATCCTCCCCTCCCCCACACCTTTTCCTTCGACACACACACACACACACACACACACACACACACACACACACACCATATTGCCTTTATTGATATATTTACATCATCATCCTGTGCAACTGTCCAACATTTGCAGAATTCTGGAGCCTTTACTTTTGTTAACCATCTCAACTCATTCTAAGTGTTCTAAAAATGCACACATATAACATTTCATATATGTGTATCCATGCAGACTGCAACTGTGTACATAAGTGGAACCTCCAAAAGGTCTCATCTGTCTTTGTTTGCTCTCTATTATATACTAAATCCCATCCTGGTCAAGACATTTGAATTAGTGTTGTAAAATGAATTTCAATTTTCTAGTCTCCTTGCTATAGAATCAGCTTATATCTTCCACTTGTCATCTTGCCCTTCTCTAGTCCCATAGCCTTTTTAAACTTAATCTATTTTGAACTACACAGAGACTTGAGTGGATATATTTGCTTTTTATTTATTTTCCTTATGATTTAACAATTGGGTTTGTCCGCAACCAGCTAACTGACAATTTGCAGTGTGTGTATGTGTGTGGATTCATTAAAGAACCAGGGAGTTATTTAATAGATTATTATTAATTGGAATCCTTTGAAAGCAGGGCTCTGTTTTCTGAACATGATGAAAAAAACTATGTTGTCTAAAAACAGAAAGGACATTGTAAAAATCTGTACCACAGAGATTATAAGATGTTATGCTATCAGAGGTGAACCAGAGGTGATATTTAGTAGGTTCTGACCAGTTCTGGAGAACTGGTAGCGGAAATTTTGAGTAGTTTGGAGAACCAGCAAATACCACCGCTGACTGGAGATTTTACAGTATCCTTCCCCTGCCATGTCCACCAAGCCACGTCCACAGACTCGGTAGTAAAAAAACTTGAATCCCACCACTGAGGTGGGCAAATCTGTATTCTGGTTTGCCAACTAAATCCTGACAGAATATCTGTATGGATTAAGCAGAAAAGAAATGCAAGTGAAGTTTTTCTATTAATTGCAATAAAAGGAAAAGCTAGGTCTGACAAATTTGGGTTGCACATAGTTTTTAAAGACAGTGGAGTCCTGTTATGAGATGAAATTGGCATCCTTAAGCTTTTATAAAATAATTAGGCTATTTAAGATTATTTAGACAGTAACTGACTTTATGATAATCTTTGTAAGGCTGAGAAAGTGAGTGAATGGTCCAAAGTCACTCAGACGGCTGTGTCTAAGATAAGACTAGAACTCACAATCTCCCAGTTCTCACCTGGTGCCCTAATCACTATACCAAACTGGTTCTCTCATTATAATCTCAAACAAGTGCACTTTAGTTCTCAAGATACATGACTGACTTTGTGGCAAAGTGGCAGTTATCTGTGAATAGCTACATCCCAAACTAGGGCCTTATTCTGTCAGGAATTCTGATCATAGATTTATTTATTTACTTAGTAAATTTATATGACTCCCCGTCTCACACAAATTGACTCTGGATAGGATACAACCTTTAAAAAACAATAAATATATAACAACAATTATTAAGAAACAGTCATCATTAAAATATATTTATTTAGTAAATTTATATGACTGCCTAGATATAGATGCATATTTTCACATTAAATACATGAATGGTGAAGGCAGAGGCAATTGTCAAGTCCTTCTTTGTATAGTAAATCCAACTTATGTCTAGAGTGTGTGACGGAAGCTTATGTAAAAGAAAAGACCAGATAAATTGTATAGGGTATGTGTAAAGTCAAAATTAAATTCCTACTCTCAATGAACATGCTTGTTGACTATAGAAAATGACATGGCCGTACACTCCAACAAGCAGCCTTTTGTTTGGTAAATAACTTGTCTGTTGGAATTCAGGTGCTTCATGGTACATTATCCACCCCATCCTTATCTAAAAATAACTCCTTATCAAGTGTGTTTGTGTAATAAATAAAAATTGATAAGATCGCTTTCAAATCAAGTTTGTTTTAGGAAGCCTTCATGGAGACATTTATGTAATTTGGTTTGTAATAGTATGGAAGTGTTTATTCGTTCATTCATTCATTCATTTATTTGGAGCATTGAAACTCCCTGGAAATCTGCCATCTAAGTACAAACCAGACTAACCCTGCTTAGCAATATTAGCTAGGTAAGCTACCTGCTGAGACATAAATATCATAGATATAGTACATGATTAATTTTTGTATTGCCTGTATGTGATGGATAACATAGCAATAGCAATAGCACTTAGATTTATATATCCTTTACAATGCTTTACAGCCCTCCCTAAGTGATTTACAGAGTCAGCCTATTGCCCCCAACAATTTGGGTCCTCATTTTACCCACCTTGGAAGGATGGAAGGATGAGTCAACACTGAGTCTGGTAAGATTTGAAATGCCAAATTGCAGGCATCCGGCAGTCAGCAGAAGTAGCCCGCAGTACTGCACTCTAACCACTGCACCACTGTGGCTCAATTATAGGAATCTTAAAGGGTAAAATAGAAAAACCCAAGTGATCACAATCATTAGTGCCATTGTGCCAACTATAAATTAGAAATTTCTGAATTTAAACTAACTCAGGACAGAGAGGGAAACCATTATCTAGAAACATACCTTTATACCAAAGGTCATAAACTTTACAGCAAGAAAGGAAATACTCAAAGAGAGCAATAGATAAGATCAGCAGAAGATGTAGTGCTGAATCTTAAGAAGGGCTAAGCCTTTTAGGGCTAAGCAAGTAAATAGTTCAGTTCAGAGGTGGTATTCAGCAGGTTCTGACCAGTTCTGGAGAACCAGTAGCAGAAATTTTGAGTAGTTCAGAGAACTGGCAAAGAGAACCCCTGACTGGAGATTTTACACTATCCTTCCCTTGTCATGCCCACCAAGCAATGCCCACAGAACCAGTAGTAAAATTTTTTTGAATCCCACCACTGGTTCAGTTGCCTGTACATCGATGCACAGAGTATAGGGAACACTTTGATAGAATTTAAAATCCTCGTACAGGAGGGCAAATATGATATTGTGCATATAACTGAAACTTGGTGGATTGCATCTCATGATTGGAATCCAGAACTAGAAATATTATAGTTTTGCAATAGTGGTGAATATTTGTAATTCAGGTATAGGATGAGAGTAAAAATTCATTCTCCGAGCTTGTGGGTTAGTTTCTGAATGTTTGGTTACCTGGCTAGGTAAGAAGCTTGGAGAACAAACCTTTATCCTCAGATTATAATTTGTTCAAATGGAACAGACCCAGCAAAAGAACAGATGGAGTTGAATCATATCTCAAGAATAATTATGCCTGTATGGAAATTCATGTTTCAAAGATCAAAATCCTGTCAAAATTATCCGAGTGAGGATTAAGGGAAAAAGCAGTACAAATGATATTGTAGTGGGTATATACTAAAGGCCACCTGACCCAACCAAACAGAAGCTATAGTTGAAATGTTTGCAAACAATATGACAAAGGCATCTAGGAACCATAATAATGATAATGTAGGATTTCAACTATCTGCAGAAAAAACAATTACTACCACCTTGCCTTCAATCAAGGACTTGTATACTGCAAGAGTCAAAAAGAGGGCTGTAAAAATATTTACAGACCCCTCACATCTCGGACATAAACTATTTCAACTCCTTCCCTCAAAACAATGCTATAGAGCACTGCACACCAGAACAACTAAACACAAGGACAGTTTTTCCCTGAAAGCCATCGTTCTGCTAAACAAATAATTCCCTCAACACTGTTCAACTATTTACAAAGTCTGCACTACTATTACTGTTAATCTTCTCATCACTCCTTATCACCCATTCCCTACTACTTGTGACTGTATGACTGTAACTTTATCACTTGTATCCTTACAATTTATATTGACTGTTCCTAGTATGATTTGATTGCTTATTGTACCCTATGACTACTTATTGCACTTATTGTACCCTATGACTACTATTAAGTGTTGTACCTTATGATTCTTGATGAATGTATCTTTTCTTTTATGTATACTGAGAGCACTTGCACCAAGACAAATTCCTTGTGTGTCCAATCACACTTGGCCAATACAGAATTTCATTCTATTCTATTCTATTCTATCTTGACATGAACTGGGAATCAAAATTGCAGTAAGTTGGAAATCTAACAGGTTCTTGACATGCCTTGCAGACAACTTCATTTTCCAAAAGATGGAGAAGAGAAACAGAAAATCAGTATATTGGATGTAATAGAGAGCCAGTTTGATCTAGTGGTTAAGGCACCAAAGTAGAAAGTAAGAGATCATGAGTTCAAGTTCTGCCCTAGCCATGAAAGCCAGCTGGGTGATCTTGGGCCAATCATTCTTTCTCTCTCTCTCTCTCTCTCTCTCTCTCTCTCTCTCTCTCTCAGTCCAACCCACCTTAAAGGGTTGTTGTTGTGGGGAAAATAGGAGGAGGAAGGTATGTTGGATATATCTGAGTTGTTTGTAAAAATAATAATGGTGGGATAGAAATAAACCAACAAACAAACCAAAATAAAATGCTTACCAAAGAGAAGAAGTGGTTAAAGAAGTGAAAATGGTAGGGACCTTGGGAGAGAGCGACCCAGATGCAACCTAGATTTTACTATATTGCAGATAGGGAGAAGTAAAGATAATCAGAATAGTCTTCTAATTTCAAGAATTCAACAGGCTAAGAGAAACAATTAGGAATGATTCTGTAACTAGAAATCCTGAAGAGTGAAACAGCTCAGTAAATTCTGTAAAATGAGACAATTGAAGCCCAAACACCAAAGAGAGGAAGAAAATGGAACGAGCCTGGCCTATCTGATAAACTGAGAAATAAAAAGAACAAGTATAAAAAGTGGAAAGAAGTGTACACAATAAAAGCAGAATATTAAGAAACAGCCAGAATCAAGAAAGCCAAGGCTCAGCCTGAGCTATGCAAAAATAACAAAAAGGGTTTTATGAGTATGTCTGGTGGAAAAAGAGGAAAGTCAAGGAAAGTTGGATCACTCGTTAAATGGCAAGATGGTGACAGGCAACTGGGAGAAGGCAGAAGTGCTTATTTCCTTTTTTTATTTCACAAAAGAAAATAGCAGTCCAACTTGTTAGAAATGGCGTTGCGGATAGCAGACAAGAAATATAGATCAAAATAGGTAAGGAATTGTTGAGAGGAGACTTTGTAATTTTGAATGAATTCAAATCTGGAACTGGCAGATGTCGTCAGAGAGCCACCAACTGAAATCTTTGAGAAGTTCTGGAGCACAGGGGAACATCCAGAAAACTGGAGAAGAGCCAACATGGTGCCAATATGTAAGGAAGTTTGCAGTTCTGCCCTGGACTCAGGTTTCTTTTTTCTAACCATTGCCTACTCTTCCTTCTGTCCTTCAGGGTTATTCCCTTAGTCCTCTACAGATAGCAGTTTTCTGTTACATGGCAGAAATAGATTTATTTTCCCTAGCACCTGGGGGCAAGGAAGGAACCAGTGGGTGGAAGTGAGAGATCCAAATTTGAACTAAGGAAACATTTCCTGATTGTGAGAAATATTAAGCAATAGAAAAGCCTTCTTCCTGAATTTGTGGATAGCCCATCACTGGAGGCTCTCAAGAAAATAAAATAAAATATGTTATTTAGAATGATGTGAAGATTCTTAAACTGGGCATGGTGCTTAGAGTAGAAGACATTCAAGGTCCTTTCAAACCCAATGACTCTATGAATATAGATGCCAGAATATTTTGCATATCAATCTTACAAATTAAAAATTGAAATTATTCTATCAACATATGCTGAGGTAATGTTAATTCATTCTCTTGCACTAACCTTATCCAACCTGGTAACCTTCAAATGTCAGAAGTTTTGGAAACACGGTGCTCAAAGTGCAACATGCTTCATCTCATGTACCAGAATGGCTTGCTTTTAGACTTCAGTTATTTCTTATGTGGCTTGTATGTACACTGAGAGCTTATGCAATATAGCTAAATTTCTTGGATATCCAATCACACTTGGTCAGTAAAAAATTATAATTCTTTGTACATGTTAATGATCTGAAAGATTCACTGGGGTTTTTTATTGTAACTTTGTAAAATTATATGCAGTTTGGAAATGATATGATTAAATGTAATAAAGTATATTTGCTAAATTTAATATACTGCCAACATTTAAAAATCAAGGGAGAAGAGAATAAACCCATAATAGTGCAATGATATACTGTTTAAAACCAGAACTACCTTTTGATTTAGTTCAACTGCTATGGTGAAAGTTGGCATATTTAAGACTAGGCATAGTTCATTATGCTTGGCTTTAAACTTTACCTTCATTATTTTATAGGCATAGCAAATTAATTCCTGGCCACCAACAAACATGCACATGCATATGTAGAAATGTGTCCAAATACACATTCAAACTACTAGAGCAAATTTGGAAAGCAGAAGAGCTTTCAACATCATTGAATTCCTATTCTCTCATTTGCCTTTCCTAAGCAATTCTAAGAAATTCAGCAAAGCAAATAGTTTTATTTCCCCATGCAGCAATCCCTAATTAAGGAAAGTGTATTTTACTTTCCATGTTGTTTGGCCTTCTTTGTAGTCACTTACTTTCTTTATACAGGATCTGCTCATAAATAATCAAAGCACTCCAATCTGATGAAACATCAGCGTCCAAGATTTGAAGCAGAGTCTCCAGAGTGAATGGTATAAAATTGTTGAAAAATAAATGAATTAGGAGTTTAAAAAAGAAGCCAAGATTATAAAACTGTACAGCTGCATAATCCTTTGCAATTTGTTTCCTATAACTTTTAATATATCTGCCTAAGAAAAAGAACATACAAAAAACTGCTATTGGAAGAATGAGAGAGACAGATTCAGAAAAACCTAAGGTGTAACTTATACATGTATTTCATTATTTTATTAATTATTTCAATTTGTATGGTTGCCCATTCAGCATACAACTCTCTTGGTATTCCAATGAGAAAAATTTAAAAGCTAAACTCTAGCCTATACTATGCTTGGAAATAAGTTCCCAAACTGCATAAGTACCTTCGTTCTTGTCATACCTTTCCAAACAAAACAAAAGCCAAATACTTTTAGCAAAAATGTAAGCAATATATGCATGATAGAAGTGTCTCTAATGTTTGAGTTTTTAGGCTTGGGGACTCCATAAATGCAAAAATGGTGTTAAAGTTAAAAACTTTAAATATATCCACATATAAAAAATATTCACACTGTCAATTTTTCTGTAAGTTGGGTGGTAGGTAGCCCTTAGTAATGATTACCATTCCACATCCATGAAGGCCTCCATAAAAAGTCAAGAGAGCAAGCAGTTTGTTTTAAGTTCTGATGCCTCATATGGGCAAAAAAAAAAACCTGAATTATTGTTTTAGTAGAACACAATCAATTGGAATGCTTAGGTGGAATGTTTTAAGCTGGATTATTTTATTCCAGCACTATTTCTCCTCTATTTCATGCATACTTTGATTTGTTTTAGTATGTTGTCTTAAATCAATCATTTTGTTTTGTATCCCACAGTTTAGATCAGGGATGTCAAACTCGATTTCACTGAGAGCCGCATCAGGCTTGTCTTTGACTGGGGGCTGGGGTGGGCCTGGCCAGGGTGGGCCTGGCCAGCTCCACATCACCCATGTCGGGGGCATCTGTGATGGCCCAAGCTCTCTGCCAATGAAAACAGGCTCCTGAGCTCCATTTTTGGCTGCAGTGGCCTCCTGCAGCCCTTTGCCAGTGAAAACATAGCTCAAGAGTGGCCCCTCCAAGCTCCGTTTTCAGAGGGTTGCAGGAGGCCGTGGCAGCCAAAAACGGAGGTTGGGAGCCCATTTTCACTGGCAGAAGCACAGCGGTCCGGTCCTTCACTGTTTCCAGGGTGGCCCCACAGGCCAAATCTAAGTAATCCATGGGCCAGATCTGGCCCCCAGGCCTTGAGTTTGACACCCCCGGTTTAGATGGTTTAGATAGAACACTGTGCACACCCAACTATTAACCCAGAGTCAACTAATTGAAGACCTAGTACAGTTGGCTTGCAAAGCTACCCTGTAATTTGGTTCTGGACCTACCGTACTGATCTTATTCCATGAGTGATGTATAGAAGAATCTGCAACGATTTTAGCTGCTGTGCTGGTTCAACACATGGAAGTTAATGTTGTTATTTAAAAAAAAACTCTGCGGAAAAAAAACCCTGTGCATCCAGAAAACAGACTGCAAAGACAAACTAAGTGGCAAGGAAATTGGTCATAAGCAATCATCAAGGGAATTGAGTGGGGAAGAAAACAAGACTCTAGCATTAGTTTCTTATCAGTACATAATACTTCCATCAGTTTGAAAGTGCACTTCAAGTGGCACCCACTCTTCTGTCATGCGATTTCTACAGCATTTTTGGCATTATTGTCAGAATGAGACATACCTCCATCATACACGCTGTATCTGTTTTAGAATCTCTTTAGCAATGTCACCCATTTAAAGTGCATTTCATCAAAATGTGATTTACCTTTAATACCAACAGAGAATTTCTGAGAAAGGGAGGGGAGAGAGAAAGGACAAAAAGCGTATTCATGACTCATTTCTTGGTCTATCCATTCAATTTCACATCACAAGCTGTTGCCATGGAAATGTCACACATGTAAGACGGGAGTTGGAAGTCTAATGCAAGTGCTGATTGGTACAGGGAGGGATAAGGAAAAGGGGAAAACATTTTTTTATAAACAAAGAAAGGAAGCTGAAAATGTAGGCAAGTAACAACCAAGCAGACCTTAAAATGGGAACTAATTCTAGGGAACTATTCAATATATCTCAAGAAGGAGCAACATTTCTTCTATAAATTAGGGCAACAGCATTCCTTTTCTTGCATCCACCACAGGATTCCAGAGTGAAGGCAAACACTCAGCGATCATAATTTTGGTTTTTTTGTTTTGTTTTGTTTTGTTTTTCTATCAGTTGTTTTTGGCAATCCACAGGCATGGATGTATGCATGATCATGTGTTAGCTGCTGCAGAGAAAGTGTAGTTAAAAACATAATTACAGATGCTTGAAAATTTGGCACCCCCAGCAATCCTCATATGGTATAATTTACATTTGCTAGCATGCAATCTGCTCTGCAGCTACAAATCAAATACTCTGGCTCTTTTTAACCTTAGCATCTCAGAGGGTTTTTTTGTTTTTTTTTAAATATAGTTTTCTACTGATCTTTCAAATACACTCACAAATCATACATGTAATAGCTGGGTTCACATATCACACTGAGACCTGATTTTTTTTTATTCATGATCATTGGCCCTTATAAATTACAATGGTTGTGTTCATGTAAAATGCTAAGTTGGAAGCAAGCAAGAAACACTCCGATTAGTGCAATATATGAATACAGAAATTGAGAAACATTAGACCTGATTTACATACTGCACTAAGCAATTAAGTGGTCTGTGAACTATTCTACTATGGTCGGCAAAGCATGGTTTATGGCAGAGGTCTCCAAACCTGGCAACTTTAAGGCTTGTGGACTTCAACTCCCAGAATTCCTCAGCCAGCTATGCTGGTGAAGTCCACAAGTCTTGAAGTTGCCAAGTTTGGGAACCTCTGGTTTATGGTTTTGTATTTGACCTAAAACTAGCCATTCAATAAAGCAGAGTTAAAAAGAAGCATGGTTTGAATCAGTGTATGGTATCCCAGAAAGGCATTACAGGTAGGAAATCACCACTTAAAATTATGGTTATTCATATGTAGATCAGTTGTTCCACATTCTAGTATAACATGTAATAACTTTACTTTGCGAGGTGTATTAGTGTCAGTTTGCTTTTGGGTACAATTCAAGGTGCTGGTCATTACTGTTGGAAGAAATGTCCATCTGAGTTCAGTTCCAAGTGGGAAGAAAGACACTGGAAACATGGAGACTGCTTGGAAGGATGATTTTATGGTGGACAAGATGACATGGGGTTTAAAGTCCTGAGCAAAATGGAGCACATGATTAAGAGAGGGAGAGAGATTTATACCCTCTGTTGGGCTTTGAACTTGCTTGCCAATTGGTTGTCAGACCCCCCCCCCCCCATGGGGCCATACAGGGGTAACTTTGTAGGTTGTCATCTTTCCTTTCCTTCTATCTTTCCCAGATTTAAAGCCTTCTTCGAAAAAGTAAGTCTTTGCATAATATATTCCAAGTAGGATAATTGAAGCCTGGTCATTTGTGTCTCAAGAACTCTGAGCTGATTTATTAAATGATTCATGTGTTTATTTTTGGGCCATCCATGATATCCTCAAGAATCTTCTACAAAATGAAATTTCAAAACCATCGATATTCTTCCTATCATCCTTCTTCAAAGTCCAAATTTTGCTTCCTTTGAATATCACAGGTAATACTATAGCTTGCAAAATTCTGATTTTTGCAGGTATAGTTACATCACAGCATTTGAATATCTTTTCCAAGGCCTTTATAGCTACCATGGACTACGTGTTTCTTTTTGGTTGATAAGGTAAAGGTTCTCCCACACATGCTAGTCGTTTCCGGCTCTAGGGGTGGTGCTCATCTCCATTTCTAAGCCAAAGAGTCAGTGCTGTCTGAAGACGTCTCCATGGTCATAGGGCCAGCATGACTAAATGCCGAAGGCACATGAATCACTGTTACCTTCCCACCAAAGTGGGTCCCTATTTTTCTACTTGCATTTTTTACGTGCTTTTCTGCTAGGTTGGCAGAAGCTGGGACAAGTAATGGGAGCTCACTCCATTACACAGTGCTAGGGATTTGAACCGCTGAATTGCTGACCTTCTGATCAATAAGCTCAGAGTCTTAGCCACTGAATCACCATGTCCCTTTTTTGTTCGATAGTTGACCCAAAAAGCAGAAGCTATCCATCACTTCAATAGAAGTGTCAGTTCTAAGGCAAGTTGTTCCATTCGTTTATATTTAATTTTAGTCCCAATTTTTTTCAATATGGTCCTTGACATTAACTATTTGAGCTTGCAGATCCTTTTGCATTTTTGCATCATGGTAGTGCCCTCAGGATAGGTTTCTTCTTTCAATTTTAAAATCATACCCATTTTCTTCCAATCTAGCTGCCCTTAATATATATTTAGCATATAGTTTGAGTAAAATAAGGGGAGAGCATACAGCCTTGCCTCATTCCTTTACCAAGCTGTATGTAGCCAGTGTGTTTTGTCATATTTTGTTTGCACTGTGGCTTCCTGGCCTGATACAGGTTTCTCATGAGGGCACTGAAATGTTCTGAGATACCCATCTTTTCTGAGCACATCCCATAGCTTGATAAGATTGATACAATCAAATGCCTTTCTATAATAAATATAGCAGAAAGTGACTTCTTTTTTTATATTCCCTGGCTTTCTCAATTATCCAGCATGCATCAATAACATGTTGTATTCCTTAGCTTTTTCTAAAACCAGCTTGAACATCTGGCATCCCTTTTTCCATGTATGCCTTCAATCTGGATTGGATGATTATAAGCAATATTTTGCTAGTAGTTGCAGAAAACACACCTCCTAAACATTAATTAGCTATGGAGTCAAGCCTTGCATTCATCTACCTGATAGAAAATGAACTAGTGCCATCACGTAGCCTTGCCTGGACCTTCCTGATAAAAGACCTTATGGCATACCAAATACTTTCTGGAGATAGTGGGTGTGTTTTTCAAACTGCTGACTTTTAATTGAGTTGGTCCTTTTATGTCCTGCCAAGAACTACTTGTAAAGAATTGTTGATTGGGTTAACATCTGATTGAGTTAATTTTATGGTGGGAATCAGGCTGTTACTGCTTAATACAAGGAGTGAAGCCCAGTTATAGCTGCCTATTGAGCATAGTATTTTTTTATCCTAATTGGCAATAATGTTTTAGGAGCTGAAGGTCAGCCTTCTCAGATTCCTTGTTATTCATTCCTTTGAATTGTTGATACCAGAGATTCTGCATCTCAAGCATAAGCTAAAGTTTTCATTCATTCATTAATGCTAATTTGATTTATATACCAATCTAACATGATTCTAGGAAGCTTACAATAGAATACATAAAATACACAATATAAAAAATAAAAATAAAACAGTAGCTGAGTATTATCCAGATAATAATCAGCTGGATAGTTTTCCCTGTGATGTCTCCCAACCTGCC
Source organism: Pseudonaja textilis (assembly GCF_049901715.1). Classification (NCBI taxonomy): domain Eukaryota; kingdom Metazoa; phylum Chordata; class Lepidosauria; order Squamata; family Elapidae; genus Pseudonaja; species Pseudonaja textilis. The sequence goes on along the minus strand of NC_141992.1, from coordinate 32,447,367 downwards.
TGCCCAGCTCTTGGAAAGCTATAAAAAAAGACAGGGATATGATTAAGGCTTTGCACTAAATTACAATAGCAATAGCAATACCAATACCGTGTTTCTCACAAAATAAGGCCGAACCTTTTTTTTTGACCCCCCCCCTCCAAATGGCTAGGCTGTCTTTTCAATTTCCCCCACCTTGCATCCTCGGGTGGGCGGGCAGCGACAGCTTAGATGTTGACCTCGGCGTTGGTGGGCCACTTCGTATCGGGAGACCTTCTGCCACCATTGCTTTCCCTTCTCCCTTGCTGCCGCGGTGTTTAGAGCAACGCTGTGGCATTTGGCACAGCCACGTGTGGCCAGCCAGGGCTCCTCCCTGAAACCGGAGCCCGGTGGAGACACTCTGTTTCAGGTGCTCCTGTCACCGCCTTCCCTTTGCCTTCAAAGGTAAAGCCAATTATTTTAAAAATGATGCCCTACTACAACAAAGACTCCCCTGCCCAAGAGGGCAGTCCAACCCCATGTGGGGAGGCGAATCTCCCAGGGCTGCAGCACAGGATCGGCCCACCATGGGAGAAGCGCCCAGCCACCAACCCTGCCTGGCGCTGGGCAGAGTGTGAAGAGCTTCACCTGGGGTGCCCAGCACAGCTGACAGGAGGGCCCTCCTTCCTAGCAGCAGAGCTCTCATCAAGTCAGCGAGCGCCTCCCCGCTGGACCCTCCGCTCATCCCGCCAGAGCCGTGTGGGCTAGGCAGAGCCAGGAAAGTGAGCCGCGGGTGCACGCCCGCCTGCCAAGCAAAAGAACCGGGATGACCTGAGCTTGGCTTCCTTCCCAAGTCCCTCCAGTGCGAACCCGAAGGCGCCACTGGGAGAGGCTGCCTGAGGCAGTGATAGCGCCCACCCATCCGCGGACAGGGAGGCGAGGTGATGGTAGCCCTGCTTCCCTGGCTGATGGAGAGAGCCCGAAGCCGCCCACCCTTTCTACCCCTCACCCAGCCCAGCCCCATCCCCACGCATCTCCAAATGTGCCAGCAGCTCCAAACGCTGCAGCAAAACGGGCATCAGGCAGAGGCACTCACTCGGCAGGGCTCAGCTCGGAGGAGGATGTGGCACAGGCTTGGCTTGCCTCCCTGTCCACGGATGGTTGGGCACTATCACTGCCTCGGGAGGCCTCTCCCAGTGGCCCCTTCAGGTTCAGGCTGGAGGGACATGGGAAGGAAGCCAAGCTCTCTAAGCAGTTTATATCCTATTGCACCCAACAATCTGGGTCTTCATTTTACCCACCTCAGAAGGATGGAAGGCTGAGTCAACCTTGAGCCTGATGGGGTTTGAAACTTCCAAATTGCAGGCAGCCGACAGTCAGCAGAAGTAGCCTGCAGTACTGCACTCTAACCACTGCACCACCGTGGCTCATATACATACAATAGAGTTCATTTCTTTGGGATCAGCTGTGTATGTATTATTTCAGGCAATGTGACTTATAGCTTATGAGTTGTAGCTTAGAATAACCTATGACCCAGTCAACCATGATGTGCAAGTAGTCTTTGACTTACAACCACAACTGAGCCCAAAATTTCTGAGATAGTTGTTAAGTGAATTTTACCCCATTTTACAACTCAACTTGCCACTATTGTTAAGGGAATCATGGCAGAAGTTAAGTTAGTAACACAGTTATTAAGTGGCTTCCCCACTGACTTTTCTTGTCAGAAAGTCGCAAAAGGTGATCACATGACCCCAGGACACTGCAACCGTCATAAATATGAGTCATTTGACAAGCATCTGAATTTTGATCATGTGTCCAAGGGGTTGCTGCAGTGGTCGCGAGAAAAATGGTTAAAAGTCGCTTTTTTTTAGGGTAGTTGTAACTTCACTAAATGAACTGTTGCAAGTTGAGGACTATCTGTATTCAATAAATCAGGTTGGATATACTATACAGGTAGTCCTCAATGTAGGAGCACAACTGAACTGAAAATTTATGTTGCCAAGTGAGAAATTGGTTGAGTTTTGCCCCATTTTATGACCTTTTTTACTACAGTTGTTATGGGAATCACTACAGTTGTTAAGTTAGTGACACAGTTGTTAAGTGAATCTGGTTTCCCCACTGACTTTGCTTTTTGGAAGGTCACAAAGCAACGGTCATAAGTATGAATCAGTTGCCAAGCATCTGAAGTTTGATCACAGGATCATGGGGATGCTACAGAAGTTGTTGTATCTGCAAAAAATGGTCATAAGGCACTTTTTTGTAACTTGAACCATCACTCAATGTGTTGTGGAACGGCAGTAGATACAAGGCAGACACAGAGCTAACAGCAAAGGGCTTTGTTCAATGAATAAAGGGTTGCCGCGGCTGCCGGGGCTAGCAGGCAGTCAGCTGGTGGCAACAGCTGATGCCGTTTGACAGCGCCTTTTATAGCCAGCTGTCAAATGGCATCAACCAATGGGAGCGGTCGGCGCTCCCGCCTGAAGTGCGGACCGGATTGAAGACTTCAGTCAGGCTACGGACGCAACACAATGAACTGTTGTAAGTCGAGGATTACCTGTAGTCCCATACAATGTAGGAACTTGGACAGCATTTTCTTAAGGACTTCTTACCAGCAAATTTTGAGCACCTTTAATAGGATTCTTTCAAATCATGAGCTTAAATGTTTCTCCTTTTATTATATGTGTTAAAAATTAATTTGATGATAACTTTGGAAGTCTTTAGGGGGCCTCATCCAGGGCCTTCAAGAGCAGTTTGTGCCACCAAGACCTTAAATTCTCGTTTGGTGGCCTATGCAGTTTAGACCTTGGTTAAGAACACACTTGGTTCTAGACCAGGGATATCAAACTCAAGGCCTGTAGGCCAGATGCGGCCTGCAGGGTGCTTAGATTTGGGGGCCCCTTGGAAACAGTGAAAGACTGTCCAGTGGTGCTTCTGCCAGAGAAAATGGACTCCCAATCTCTGGTTTTGGCTGGGACGGCCTCCTGCAACCCTCTCCCAGCAAAAATGGAGCTCAGGAGGACAGCTCTCCTAAGCTCCATTTTTGCTGGCAGAGGGTTACAGGAGGCCGTACCAGATGAAAACAGAGATTGGGAGCCTATTTTTGCTGGCAGAGCACTTGGTCACCACAGGCGCCCCTGACATGAGTGACATCAAGCTGGTCACTCTCACCCTGGCTCCTCGAGGTCAAACACAACCCTGATGCAGCCCTCAATGAAATCCAGTTTGACAACCCTGCTCTAGACTGAGAGGGCATTCTATGGACCAAGGCAGGAACCACAAGACAGAGCTGCCCAGAGTTGTCTTATGTGACAGTATAGAAGGCGGTTTTGTACCTTCCCTGGATTTGGTGCTTAACCCTAGGTGTTGCTGTAAGGATATATATCTTTTTCCTTTGAAAAACATATCACGGGTAGGGCCTCATCAATGGATGTGACTATTGGAATTAAAATTATTACTTGCAGTTATTGAAAAATGCCTCCTCTACAGTCTTATTGTGATCTTAATTGATTTCCCATTTAAATCAAATTAAGAAGTCATTAAAAACAACCCTCATACTTTCCACATAAGTCTTCTATACAGAAGGCACATGTGCATCCAGAGAAAGACATTACTGAGGAGGTGTGTTGCTGGTGGGCATAAAACGAGGGGGAAGGGTTGAGGTGGGGGCTGCATCTAAAATGCTGTGCCTTGCTACAGAAACCTATAAATTAGCTTGCCAAAATCTAAATCTTTGGGGAAAAGAAATTCTTACTCACTAATAGGGATAAAATGAAAGAAGCAGCGATGTCAAGGAAATAGCTGTTTCTTGTTTCTATCGTGAAGCATGACTTCATAGCATCTGAGAAAACGAAGCCTTTGCTTTTCTAACGAAGCCTTTGCTTTCCTAGGTTCCAGAAATGGAAGCAAAAAAAATTGCCCTGCCAAACAATATCATGCTTTTCCCTTCCTCAAGTATCAGTTGTACTTCCAGCTAATCAGATGCAATTTCCTCTCCTCAGCTTAGGTAATAGATGTGGTATCTTGGATACCTCCGAGCGCTAGTAATTCCAGATGAATATTGACTATGTAATGACAACTACACTCCAGCACAAATATCAAGTGATATTATTCAGTCAGATACAGATGATTGAATAGGGATGACACACATGTTACTCAGCAAATGAATTATTGGATTCGCCCATGCCCTCAATGCGCTTGTCGGGTAGGAAATTTTCATTTGGCCTTCTAACTTGAGAACCAATTGTAAATGTCAGACCTAAATGTTCAGATTTAAGTGTTAGGTTGTCTTGTTTGATTACAGAAGTAAAAGGTCACAAATGACTAATGAAAAGTACAAGTGATATTGCCAGGGTAATGCTGTATGGCTGCAAGAGGCAAACAGTGTGGGGGACAATCTTATTTGAGATTGCACTGTCTCTTTCTTTGAGAGGCTAAACATTATGCTGCCCTCTTGTGGTCTCTGCAACTGTTCCCCTCTAATTTGGGATTTTCCTTTACATGCACCTAAGAAATGTTTGGGGATCCAACCTGTTCTTATTCTGACTCAACAGGAACATATTTTCTCCCACCATCTTAGACTTCCTGCTGTCCTTTCTTTCTCCCACTAGCTGCAGTTAGTTTACCAAAAGGCAGAAAATGGAACTTGCCTCAGTTACGATATTATATTGAGGGAATATCCTGCTCTCTATTGCAAACATGTGTTAGCTACTTCATAGGCTTCTTCTCTAAAACAAAAAAAAGGCAAGGTGCATTTCTTTGCATGAGAGAGAGGGGGAGAGGAAGGGAGGGAGAGAGAGGGAGGGAGGGAGGGAGAGAGAGAGAGAGAGAGAGAGCTCTGTGAGTGTGGCTGTGGGCATGGCTTGGTATACTTGGTATAATAGTAATAGCAACCAGGGGCGATTTCAAATCGTCCCTACAACCTTTCCTGAGGTAGACCAAGGTGATTGAATTTCACCCTGAGAAAGAGACAAGGATATATATTTTTTCTTTTTAAATGGTTTGTGTGGAGGGAGAATGGTTGTGTGGATGGCTGCCTTCTCCATCAGGGAAGAGTTCTCAAGGAGGCATGGTGCTCTTCAATCCATGATTGTTCAGGATCACATATTATACAGAAATCCTGGGAGAGTCCGGCTTCAGGTGTTCTCCAATAATATGAAGGGACATCATGGGAGGGAGAGAAAATGTGCTCCCTTTGCATTTCGTCCTCATATCTTTCTGCAAATCCAAGTTAGAAGAGAAAGGTGGTTTTCACAGGACGGCCATTGTTACATTTCCTCAGATTGGTGGGCCATCTTCTAACCCCTTGCAGTCTATTCTAATGGGCAGCTGCTTCCAAAAATCTCAGGCAGAGGTAATTACTTGTTTCTAATACAATATGAACTTTAAAACAATCACAAATCCATTAATACTCTATGCTCCCATATTCTCTTCCTCTGCAAAGCAGTCTTTTATTTTTCTGGCTCATTTTTCAAAACACATTATAATTTTGTTTGATGGCATGTTTTGGAGCATTTTATAGTGTAAAGAGACAAAGAGTATTGTCGGTCTCTCTCTCTCTCTCTCTCTCCCTCCTTCCCTGTGTGTGTGTGTGTGGGGGGACGGGGGAGATCCTGCCAAAGTTTGCTCTTGTGATGGCCCAGCAGCTAGAAAAGCCAGGGAGTTTATAAATCATTCCAAAAATAACAATGCTGTGAAATATTGGACATTAACAGAATCCTTCGTGCTCAGGAAAATTTTCTTTTTTCCAGAAAATCAAAGACAATTTGAATGCTGAAGGAATGTTCAGCAAATAGAGGTTGGCTAAGATAAAACACATCAGTATTAGTCAGGTACTCTGTTGGCTTTAAGTACCTCACTAAATGCAACCCTAATCTCTGCTTATTGATTAATTAGTTTGCATTTGAGTTGGTTTGGGATGTTGGTCAATAGTTCTTGACCTTTGACAACTGCAGAGAATTGCCAACCTAAAGACTATAATGTTAGCCCTTTGAGGCAGGGGTAGCAGGGATTCCAATAACAGTTTATTGTGGTGGGATAGAATAACAGAATATTAGGGAAAACAATTATAATAAAACCATATTTTTGTGACTGTCTGTAAGGTCCCTACTCTTACCCCCCCTTCCCTTACCTTTCCCTCTTTCCTCTCTCAAGCCTTCCTCTCTTTCCCTCTTGGCCTATGCCAAGACCTGTTTGTCTTTTTGTTGTATATAATTTGTAGCTGTGTTGTTTTTTTAAAAGTAAAATTAATAAAGTTTTTTCTAAAAAAAAAAAGAATAACAGAATATTGAAAGCTGTTTCATCTTATACCAAGCAAAATCAAGACAGGATTACTTCAAGTTTCTTTCTTATGCTTTTCACATTCTCAGGATTGAGTTGCTGTTTCTCCTTCCTTAATAGTTTGTTGCTTCCCTCCCTCTTCCCAAAACCAAGTCTATGTTCTTCACATATAAATATCAAAAACCAAAGACACAGAAAATTGAGGTTTTTAGGAGTTTGAGAGGAATGGGTTTTACTCTCTTTGCTACATGAAGGGAACTGAGATCTTGTATCATATTAGGACAAGATCTTCCTGGCATATGTAGGAAATGCAGTTTACTTTTTTTTTATTTTTAACTCAGAAAATTAAAATAAATTCAAAGACTTGTTTTCTTTTATACTGAGATTCGTTTAAGAAATAATACAAAGGTTTCTTATAGGGTTGAATTCTAATAGTTAATTGTACTTCTGTGATATTCTACTAATATCTGTATAATAAAATAATATAGAAGCAAATATTTATGAAGCTTAAGAGTTTTCTGTTCAGAAAAAGATATCCTTAAATACTGGGCAATTACATTTTAAATAAGTAATATTAGAAGCCAGGCATATGTGGATGTAGATCAAGATGACAGTCATGCTGTAAAAAGCCATACCCCCTTTAAAAGATGTGTTTTCTGCTTCAATTGCATGGCCACAGCTGTTGTAGAAGAATTGCCCCAAGAATCCATTTAAACTAGAGACCAGTAGTGAAACATCAGTTGTTTAGTACTATATCAAAAACAGAAAAATTAAACCTAAAAAGGGGCAATGATTAAAAGTGTTTATGTAGTATTATACAAATTAAAATATGCACATGATTGGGTTAAACTTTGTGTAATTCGATCAAGTCAAATCATGGGGTGGATTCCAAGAGAAAAGAATGTGGAACTGCAACAACAATGTACTGAAAAAACAGCCATACAGTACATTTCTAGGAAAATGCCTCTATAGGTTTATATTATACTGGCCTTGTTTCTCAAGGCCTTGGTTGCTTAGTGTCTTCTCCCAGCTTTATCAATTTTGCTTGTCTTTTTAAGTAATTTATGACTGAGCTGACAAGGTTGTTTTCTAAGCCTCTGGGAAGGTAATTAAAGGAAGGAATGTTTTGTTCACCTCATCACAATATATTCTCCACAACAGCCATCTTTATTGTTTCAACTTTCTCCCATCCCCATGATTGCCTCTGATTTGGTCTAATGTATTTTCTTCATTTTCTGTTTTTTTTTTAACAACTTACCTTATAAAGAGTTTTAAAGAAGCTGAAAACTTTCAAAATTTAATGTTTTACATATTTTGGGGCAGGTATTGAGGCCCCCATTTCAGTCTGCCTACCTATCCTGACTATATTAATAGATTTCTTTTTCTTTTTTTAAAGAGAGAAGTGGGCATATGGCAAAAATTACCGCCAGGTTTGATGGAGGGGGGATTAAAATTAGTATTGATTTCTGGAAACTGCCTGGACAAGCCCCTGGAGTTTTATTGGCAATATTTTCTTAAGTATTTTGCCTTTCCCTTTTTCCTGGGTCTGAGGGAATGACTGGCCCAAGGTCAGACAGCTGGCTTTGTGCCTGAGGCAGGACTTGTCCTCAGTTTCTAGTCTGGTGCCATAACTACTACTCCAAATTAGTTTGTATGAATGCCTCGGGAATTCTTACAAAACAAAAATGGTGGGCAGCTGCCCACATTGCAAGTGTTTCCGCTTGCCAAAATACACCAAAGGTCAGGTAGAATAATGGAAGGATTTCCAGGGGAATAGGTGGGTGGTATCAGAGGTGGTATTCAACAGGTTCTGATCAGTTCTGGAGAATCGGTAGTGGAAATTTTGAGTGGTTTGGAGAACCAGCAAATGCCACTTCTGACTGGCCCCGCTCCCATCTATTCTCTGTCTCCTGAGTCCCAGCTGATCAGCTGGGTCTTCTTTTGTTGTCCTGCACAGGAGAATGGAGCTGGAAAGCAGGTTAGTGGGGTGGGAGGGAATGGGATTTTGTAGTAACCTTCCCCCAGAAGAAGGGAGGGAATGGAGATTTTGTAGTATCCTTCCCCTGCCATGCCCACCAAGCCATGCCCACCAAGCCATGCCATGCCTGCAAATCCCCGCCCCCCAAGAACTAGTAATACATTTTTTTGAATCCCACCACTGGGTGGTATCCATACCCCTGATGAAATGAGCTGCAAAAAATATGTATACCATATGTATTACTTCAAAAACTAATACTCTCTTGACCTACAAAGAAACTGAGTATGCACAAGTAATGTTTTGCATGAAATTTGCATACAGTGTTTCCTACAAAAGAGAGGAATTCTCAGCCTGTATAAAATTTCTGTAGTATATACTCTCTTAACCTTTAATATTTTCCCAACACTTGACTGCAATTTGAAAAGAAGGGGGAATTAGCTCGTGTGAATATAAAGTATGCTGATATGCTGAATGCAAATCCACAACAAAGTACCATTATAGTTTTGGTTAAGGGAAAAGAAAAAAGCATGAAAATAGACTTGTGTGGCTTTTCTGTTTTGCTTGTTTCTTTTCTCTCTTTTTTCTTGCGCTGACTGTACAATCATAAAAACAGGCAAGGCTGAACTGTGAACATGAAAGACTGATGTCTGTTGTGAAACGTCAGTATAAATACAACAATTTTCAAGTCCATGTACCTACTTATTAAAAGAAAGCATGGGGGACAGGGTTCCCATATGCGGAATTGATTCTGCAATCTGTATTAATCAGTCTTCCTCAACTTGTTGTCTCCAATTCTGTAGGCTTTCAGAATTCCCAGTGAGCAGGGCCTTTCAGTCAATCTAAAGAGAAGGTACTGGATTGGGGATGGCTAATATAAATGATAAGAGTCTGTATATACACATGCAGGGCTGGGTTTCTACCGGTTCTGTCCACCTCTGTAGAACCGGTAGCTCTGAAGAGCAGCAGACATAGAACCGGTTCTATGTCTGCTGATGTTTTTGCCCACCTGCCCACCCGGGCTCTTACCTGATCTTTATTTCCTGATTTTTCAACTTCAGCTGCCAAATGAGGCACAGCTGCAGTTAAAAAAACAAGAGGGCTGTTTCGAAGGCTGCTTCTCGCACACGGTGTGCTAATGACGATTTACAGGCATGCGGCTCACAGTGGGCAGGGAAACTCGTAAATCCCGAACCGGTAGTTAACCCTGTCGTATCCCACCCCTGTACACATGCTATCATTTATTGCTAAACAGTGAAAGTTTCTCGAAAGAAAGTTTGCGATAATTGATAGGCTCGCACCATGAGTATATGTAGTTGTAGTTGACTGACAGCCAAGAATATTTCTTCTCATTACCTATGGTTGCCTTGGGGGAGAGTTTTGTTTTTGTTTTGCTAAAAGAGAGTGAAAAATCAACTTATTTAATGAATGTGCCTACCCCCTCCCACCACATTTTTGTAAACCTCAAAGTTCCAAATATGCGGCTAAAATTCAATAGCAAAATAACAAATTTCAGTAGTAAGATTTTGTTAACAAAATACCTTCGTAAAAGGTATGTGAAGCTTCTCTTGATATTGCCACCATATTGTTAAGAAGTAAAACAAAGGAAAACCCAGCAGAACTAACACAGTACAACAACCTTCTAGGCTGTAGAAAAACACACAAAAGCTTTCCCTGTGTTGTAGCAAAAGTGCAGAGAAGAATCAATCGGGGGAATGAATTGTCACACTATATCAAAAAATGGTTTACTCTTCTAAAATGGGCTTATCAAATTTTAAAGAGACATTCATCTCAGCAAGCTTTCCAAAGTCCCCTTTTGTAGGAAATCTGGGGTCAGTTGTAGAAACAGCTGGATCCTCTGGAACCAGCTAAGAGGCAGATTAAGACAATCACTATGATTTTGAAGACTCACAGTATGCCTGTTCTTAGCACTATACACCTGAAACAAAAGTCTTTTTGTCCTTCACAGCTATAGGATCTGTGTATCTTTCCCACCGTTTATGTATTTCTCTTTCTTGCTCATTTATATACATAAAGTGGATGTCTTCATAAATCATTTCTATTATCCCATCAGCTGAAGTTATTGTTATAAGTGCAATATAATCTAATCATTGTTTGTTTAGCAGCAATCTATTTCTTGCAGTGTTATTTTGTGCTCTGGTGAATACTAATAGCATACAGACGATGATATAGTTGGGGAGTTATGTACATAAAATCACCCAATTCCACAGCACATATTCTGTGTCCATAAAATCCCAGGCGCCATTCCTGCCTCTCCGTTGCAAGACAAAATGGCATGCTATATTTGTTTGTTCATTGCAGTAACCCTATAATCCTAGGTAGGAGAAATATTTACCCCTTGACTTCTGCATTTATTGACAATAGTGAGGAAACGGCTGAGGTTGTGCAGGAACTGAAACAGAAAAGCTGAATAAATCAAGCATAGCTTCTTCTGGGATTGAAGAGGCACAACATGTGATTTCATCTGCCCCCCCCCTTTAAAGTAGCATTGGGTAAATGATGATTAGGTTGGTTGGATCTAGCTTAATCACCATGGGAACAATTGCCCAACCTTCTGGATCCTGGGATGCTATCTAAGAACCACTGTAATGACCATTTAAAATTTCTATGTACATTTGACATTTAAAAAATTTCTCATTGTCAGTGTTCATTTAGTTAACAGTCATGCTGTGTTTAGAATGTCTGTGTTACAGTTCCCCTAATCTTAATTGACTAATATATAAATTAAAATTTATTAGAAGAGCAAAACGTGAAAAGTTGTGTAGCCAGTTTTAATATAGTTAAAATTATTAAACAACAGGACCCTGATTAGACTGATAATAACCATGGCAGCAGTTGGCAGCTAGAAAGCCACTCCAATTAAAATTAATTGAGATGAGAAAGCCACTGTTGCATCAAAAATTGATAAATTTCAAGCTCAATGAGAAATTCCAAACATTACTTTCAAGATAAATTGGAAAAGGTTTGCTTTAGCCATCTTCAGCAATCTAGATTTATTCTGACAAAAATGAAAACAAATTTCATGCACAATTTTAGCTTATAAAATTAATTACTTCCTTTGTCAAAAGCACCTCTATTTGACAAATAAAAACTATGGGGCTAGAATTAAGCAAAATTAAAGTTATTTCCTTTTGTTTCCTTAAAAAAAAGTCTTTTGTAACTATCTCCAAATTTTAGATAAATAAAAAAGGTTGGTTTTAACTTATGACTGCTGCTTGTAAAAAAAAATGGCTTTATGCTAAATCTTATGCACTTTTGCTGAATTTTCCATTCAACCCAATGAATATTCACTGAAAAGTAAATCCTTCTGGGTTCAATGGATTAATCCCAGATAAGTCAGTACAGTGTAGTAGCTTGGGTCTAAAATAGTGTTGAAATTCTGGACTAAAAGCCACAAAGACAGCAAATGAACTATATATAAATATAAAACCTCGATACAAACAGATTTGAGATATATATATGTGTGTGTGTGTGTGTATATAAAATATCATCTTCAAGGCACTAATGTGATGGCTAAATTGGATTGGTTTGACACCTTCACCAGAATCATATCTGATGTAGGAGATGGGATGGAGATTTCATATCCTGTCTTGGTATCAGTTGTCAAGCGTTAAGATGAAAATTCTGGACAGTTGTCCATTTGCTTTCTTCAGTTGTCCTGGAAGTTTAGCAGTTTTTTTTTCAGCTGTGGATGCTTTGCACCATGTTGTTCTTGCTTCAGTCTGTATTTCAACCCTTTATTTTCACCATGAAGGTAGAATCTTACTGCATAGATTGCACGAAGTTTTGCTTCTCTCCAGAATTTGCTCTTCATCCCTATGCCAATAACCCAAGCCGGGTCACCTTGGCAGAGAGGAATGAGTGGATGATGAAGACAATTGTTTTGGGACAGGAATGAAGATCTAGTTGCTGCAGTGAAAGGAAATACAGATATTGATGATTAAGCCATACACAACATTTTACCTCCCTACATTTCCTAAATTAGTCTATGCCACTAGCTGTGTAATAGCTAGCAAGGAGCAAAAACAGAATATCTATCAAATTTATTGCTTCCTGAATATCTCCAGCAAAGTAACTGCACTCAGTGTTGTAGGGGTTAGTCAGTTCTAATGTATTCATTAGTATATAAGAAGCCTACAGCATTAACATATTGCAGATCAATTTTCATTATGTCTTGTAGGTAACAAGAATTATAGACCAAAACTGTAAGAATACAGTCCTTGGCTAATTAAATTTACTCCAGCCATTGTTTATGGTGAATTGATGATAATAATAATGATAATAATGATAATGATAATAATGGTGGTGGTGATGATGATGATGCACTCCATCTATATTTTAAATATCTACATGTACTATTACATCAATGTGAAGGCACCAGTAGTTGCATCTCTATATAATCCACTTTGCTATCAAACTTCATGTTTATTCTTATATAAATAGTGGAGGGACAGAAAGAAAGGAAGTCCTAATGATTGGGATAGGTCAGAGCAGTTGAGGAGAGCTCCCCTAAAAGTGTTTGAGGGTTAGGGTTAACCCTAACTAACCAAGATGTTGAATATTATTCACTGAAACTTCTTAGTTGCTGTTTCTCCTTATCGTTATAAGAACTGAGAAAGACACTTTCTAATTCACCACATAAAATCTCTAATTGCTCAATAACTAAATATTATGCATAGGCACAATGCACAGACCAAGATTTTCCCTTAATGGGTTTTTCTTTTAAAAAAAGGATGCTTCTAAATCAATCATTGCCTTGCTTATCTGAATGTAAAATTCTGATTTGGAATTCAAAATCATGCATGGCCCTTCTGGCTTATAATAGCATTCTCTAATGTTTGCCTCCTCTAGATGTAAGAAATTCAACTCCCAAAATTCTCAACACCAGCCAACAACTTTAGGAATTAAAGGAAGTCCTCAGATCTGAACGCTTCCTGGGTTGGAGAATATTGACCTACGTATTATTTTAACCACATCCATGTTTGGTTTCACAAAGCAACAAACCCACAAGGGGCTTTGGTCAAACATCTGTAGTCTTCAGCAAAAGGGACCATATCAGGTTCCCTCAGAAAAGTCTTTTCCCTTTGGGGGCACAGTTTAGGAAATTACAGAAAATAGTTTTTCAGTGCAGCTTCTATTATTTTTGTTATTGCAAATGTTGCAGCTAGGAGAGCACAACAAGGGAAGGGGAAAATGTCTCTCAAATTCCTAGGCCAGGTCCTGCCTTCCTGCCTCTACCAGAGTTCCAGAGACTGAGGAGCTTCTTTCAAGGACTGCAACATCTTTGGCACATCATCCTGTATTCAGCTTGATTCCCTCCAATTTCCACAATGTTTTGTCATCGTTTATGCAAATAATTGGAATTCAAAACTTCCAGTTGTCTACCACTACAATATACATTACAGGACACTTTGCTTTAAGAATTGTTTCATGAAATAGCACAGCACTCTTGCCTCTAAAAGAAAATAGCCATACTATATCACTTCATCTTACAGGTCCCTTCCAACTATTGGGACTGTGGAGGAAGATTTGAGACAACATAAATGGCCAAGGCGAATCATGTTGTTCCCTTGCATAGGCGTCATTAAGATACAGATACAGGAACTCCGTATCACTTCTTGCAAACTCATTGAAATAACAAAAGAAGAAAATAAAGCTTAGTTTATGGTTGTTAAGGTGTGGATTTGGAACAGGCAGACTAAAGTTCATCCCCATTTGAATACAGAACATACAGGATGACTTTAGTTGAGTCACTTTCTCAATCCATCCTGTCTGAAAGAGTGTTTATAGTGGAGATAAAATTACAGACAACTTCCACTTAGGCTATTTTCAGTTATCAAAGCAAAGGTTATACACACACACACAGAGATATACACTAAATAAAACAAAAAAGGAAACCCACAATCTCTCCCTCTGTGCTGCCAAAATCCAAGTGAAGCATCTTGGCCCCATCATCTGAAGACATCTGTAGCTTCTCAAACGGTTGCTGCAGAAGAACAACATTGGTGGGGCCTGGCTCCAGCGTGGAAATGGTGAAACCCTTGTCAATGTGGATGGACAGGGTGCAGTCCCTCCCATTCCATGTACAGGCTAAGAGGGGAGAAAATATATAAATATACTTGTTAGGAGAGGAGGCAACAATTTTAGCCAAGAAGATAAAATGTAAATGTTAATTGAATTCAAATGTAATTCAAATTATAAATCAAATTACTACGGGTATGATTACTTCACTATGTACCAAATTGTTTTCTACTTCAATACAAATATTGAAGGGGACAAAAAGAAAAAAAAAGGATTTCAATCAAAAGTACTATACTACTCATTTCTTGAGCATCATAAATGCTACAAAAAGTATTGGTAGCAACTAATCTACAACTTTCATGACGGACTGAGTTTACTAACTTTGTTGCCAATACTGGCCTCTCTCGTAATATGTTGCCCTGTCATGCTTGAAATTACTGAATTAAGAAGCACAGTAAGATTCTTGCCAAAGAATGCTTAATTCTATATTGGTATTACAATGCAGAATTGGCAAGCAGAAAAGTTTTCCAAGCAGGCAGACCCACACTGTCATCCCAGTTCATTAAAGTTTCTATGGCAAACCCCAAGCATGAAGCCCATCTGCTTACTCACCAGTTGACACTTCCTGGACACACTCAGCCGCATTATGGCAACCATCCACCAGCATTCTTGTCCATGTGGCTAAATCCCGGTGCGTCTCCACACTAAACAGATGTGTTTCCACACCTTTCTTGGTTCCAGTCCGCAAAGCGAAGGAGAGTTCTGAGTCATACAATAAAGAACCTTTTGATGGACCGGAGTGCACAAGCCTGGATGGATCAAGGGTGAAATAAAAGAAAGTTTTAGATATAAAGATCATTTATTGCAACTGGATATGGCTCTTTATCAAGTACAAAGACAGCTTATTGTTAGGTAAAAGTGTGTAGCAGTCACCAGAAATTTTTTTTTCTTGTGTTTGACTAATCATGTGTGGTAATAGCCACTAGAGGCCACTCTTGTACCATTGTTGTAGCTCCATCGGGTCCCTATCTTGCACTATACTTCTGAACAAGAGAAATAATAATAATAATATTAATGGTATTAATTAGACCTCCTTTTCCTTTTCTGGCTCTCTTTTTCTCTTTTTCATTCATGCAGATATACGGAGTTAATTAATATCTGGACTCAGATATGAAGTCCTTTGAAGTTACCGATCCAATCATACTCTAGCAACAGAAGACTGACTCTTGGAAGTTATTAAAATGACTCTGGGCAATTTCTTTTTTTAAAAAAATCAACAAAGGAAAAGACTTGATTACATTTAAAAATGAAATTAACATCCCAGGAAGGGCCATGCATACGAACTAGTCCCTTAAGTGCCTGGTGAAATTGTTCTTAGCAAGAGAAAAAGCAGGTGTGAACAGAAGGCGAGGGCCTCTGAATCCAAGACAAGAAAAAGGACACTATGCAAATCCAAGGAGCAAAGGACTAATCACAACAATAAAAAATATTCTTTCTCAACTGCAAGGGCCACATAAACATTTCTGAATGCCAATTATTGAGGAGAATTAAGGGAATTCTCAGCCCTCTTCAAATAAATATTTTACCAAAATCTCAAGATAATGAAATCTCACATATGTACAGGGTGATTTGAATAGGTAGCTTTCCTTACACATTGGAGCTTGGGAAGACGTGTCATTTACTTAGCTTCCTATTTAGGATGACCTAAATTATGTTCCTCTTCTATGCCATTCAGTCTCTTGGTGCAAGGTGGCAGTAAAACCTTAGAAAACCCTCAGGGCAGCAGGACAAACATTCTTCCAATGGAGATCTATGCACTATTTTTGAGCATTTGAGAAACCAGATTTCTCTACATAATTTTTCCCCTCTAAAATTCTCTGTGACTATTTAAGAGATTTAAGAATGCCTGTATGATCAAAAATGCATTAGCTTCCTTTTTCCCAATCAAAATTATCTAAAACAAACAAATAAAGCCAAGTGTAGCAGTGAAGCTGATAAGTGCCAAAGGAGGTGTTTGTAGAAGCAGTTTTGCCCATCAATATCACGTTGTTCATCCTGGTATGTTTTGCACTGGGTGTGTTCTCCCTTTATTGGAAGATCCCAGTCCTATAGAATGAATGTCTTGCAAGCAAAGAATGGAAATAACTTTTGCACTGACTGCCAATGCAGAAACTGAGGATTACATTCATATGGAGCTGCCTCCAAAAGCTTCAAGTTACAGTAGATAGAGACAAAGATAGATAGATGATAGATAGATAGATGAATGGATGGATGGGTGGGTGGGTGAGTGGGTGATAAGTAGGTAGGTAGGTAGGTAGGTAGATTCAGACAGACAGACAGACAGAATGCATTTACATCAGAGGTGGTATTCAACAGGTTCTGACCAGTTCTGGAGAACCGGTAGCAGAAAGAGAGCAATAGATAAGATCACCAGAAGATGTAGCTCTGAATCTTAAGAAGGGTTATGCCTTTTAGGGCTAAGCAAGTAAATAGTTCAGTTCCGAGGTGGAATTCAGCAGGTTCTGACCAGCTCTAGAAAACTGGTTTTGGAAATTTTGAGTAGTTCGGAGAACCGGCAAACACCACCTCTAACTGGAGATTTTATAGTATCCTTCCCCTGCCACGTCCACCAAGCCACACTCACAGAACCGGTAGTAAAAAAAATTGAATCCCACTACCGATTTACATGAAGTTGAAATAGACCAATCTTTTATGATTTTCTGACCCCAAGTGTACTTCAACAAATAAAACATTTTGCTACACAACCTCCCTCTTTCACTTTGTTCCACCTCTAGGACAGCTGCAATATAAGGATCAGCCAGGCTGAACAGAAGACATTGCTTCATTAAAGAGGGAACAGTCCCTGAAGCAAAGATGCTGTAACCCAGGAGTGTCAAACTTGCATTGTCATGGCAGCATCACATGATGTATCTGGACATTTTTTCCCCTTCGCTAAACCAGGCATGGGCATGGCCAGAGCATGATGCACCTGGCCTGCAGGCCACGAGTTTGACAGCCCTGCTGCAACCCATTATTCAAAAATGTACCTTTTCCAAAATGCCTTCCCTGGAAGAAAAGAGAACAACATCCCTAAGCCAAACTGCTGTCATTTGTAGTTACCTGGTGGCTATAAGAGGGAATCTTTGAGTTGGCTTGTTCAGAGCATCTCTGTTTTGGGGAAGATTGCCATAGAAAAGAAGCTCCTTCTCTGTGAGAATGGCAAGGATATTTTTTGTCCCATCGCCTGGGAGCTGCAAATAAGAACGTAAAAGGTGCAGCTGTCAGAATGGCAGCCAAGTTCATATATGCCACTGAAAAATGCCCACTAAGAACGGAAGTGATGTTCTTGCTGGCATCTTGTAAAAAGTATATTTTGAATAAAGCACATCACTAGGTATATTGGAGTGACAAGTACTAGACCAACATAATCAAAGGAATTCATGGAGTTTGTATACAATTATCCTCTTTCTATTACTCTTCTATCGATATGATTAAAAAATTTTGTTACGATATCTTTCTAGATTCACAGAAAGCTTCTGCGTCAGTCCAGCTGGTCTAAAAAACATCTGTACAAAATGACAAATGCTTTCCTGAGTTTCACTTAAAGGCCTTTATCAGCTGTACCATAAATGCTATGAACTGAACATGGGACTCAGAGGCATGCAAAATCTGCCTCTGATAATGAGACACACTCCAGCAAGACCAACCTTAAAAAATATCTATATGTTCCTACTTTCAGATGAGCAGAAACTATGCTATTTGAAACTGGGGTTAGAGAGGATCTGTAAGATATTTAAAAGGGGGATTTGCATGCAAATTCTATGTTGCACACCCCTGACCTTAACATGACTTTGTCTCCCCTGATCAATGAATACTACAATCTCACTTAGAATCAGTGCAAATCAAACCAGGAACCCCAATCTTACCTGTTCTGTAAGCCAGCCAATATGCTTGATGTCTCTATTTCCTACAATGCCAAGTCCTGATTGTAAGGCCTTCAGCTCCTCTTTGACTCTTGGCAACAGAACGCTAACATTGCTATGAATAGCATTGAACCAAGACTGGGCAGATGCTTCCTCTTTTGCTCGAAGGAATAAGGAGATTCGTCCATCTGCTGAGCACACTTCTAAGTACCTGCAAGATTAATTTTCCTTAAGACTGAAATGTGGGGAGCCAAAATGCAAGCTGTTGTCATAAAATGCCCAGCACTTTTTCTGAATTTCCACATCACTATTTTGACAGCTGGTTGGCTTCTGGCTTTAAGTCAAGGTACAGTCACTTTTAAAGCATGTTTTCGTTTAGGATCTGGGTATCCACAAGACTGCCCACTCCCAGCAGATTCTGTTCATATTCTACTGTTTGGGGAATGCATTCTCACTGATCATGGTTATTTTTAGTTACTATCCCACATCTCAAGTTATTATCTCTCTTTTTGGGGAACGGTATTCTCCAGATAGCCAGGTGGCCCCATCTTGGTGTATGGTTCAGAAAGGTGATTAAATGTGATTATTCCGGCAGATCTTGGTTGTCAGAAGGTTGTGATTTCATTCTCTCTAGCAATGAAATTTCTTGGTTTGAGACATTAATATTCCTGGTACCTTTTTGTTTTATTGTATATTTGCAAATGTTTGGATGGACACTGTTCACAATTTTTTTGTGACCAATGGTTATAAAGGCACCGTTAAATAAGTAAATAAAGTAGATCTATGTAGAGAGCAAGTAAAATGACCTTGTTGAGAATGTGCAAGAACTGGGGGGGGGGACCCAAGACATTTTAAACTCCTGATAAGCAAGATAATATTAAGAAGTGACAATGGCAGGTGCCTTCTTGAATCATTGGGATATAAGAAAGAGAGCAACAACACATTCAGACTTGCAAGATTCTGTTATTATGGCCAATCTTAATTCTGGTCTTCCTGTAGAGATGATTTCCTGGTCTGGTGTACATAGTGGGGTTGACAATCTATCTGTGACCCCTCTGACAATCCCACTATTATTTTAGGACCTATATTTTACCCAGTTGTGTTTGCATTGTAGAGAATATCATTATACATCTCATTTTCCTATCCAAATGAAAAGTAATGACACCCCATTTTGACTGCTGAAAGCACTTTAATATTAGCTTTTTAACTTCTTTAAATGATGCCATTATTATCATCCCCGTATTGCTGAGGATGAAAGAAGGATAACAGTGACTTTTGAATTATGATTTTCCAAAATCACATTGTTTACCTTTTTACCAGAGATTTTTAGTGGTGGTTGCCTGATGTCTTACTATTAGGATAATACAGTGACTGTAGTTTACCCCCAAGCACACTTTTTGTAAATATATAATCCATCTAGTGTATTCAGAGTTGTATGAATATGCAAATCCACATACCCTTTTATGCATGCATTCTATTATTTATGTATGCTTTATCACTAATTTATAGAGTACTGAGAAATGTCAGTTGTAATCAAGATATTGTGCTATATGAGATTCAATATGCAAAGAGACATCCAAGCTTTCAGAAGGCTAGTTATGAGCTTTGTTCCATATGACTGGCCTAATAATAGCTGCTTGCAACAGTGTAATTCTAATGCTCATTTCAAATCCTTCTTTGCCTTGTTTTGACTTCTGATGGAATTGATACTATATGATGTCACACTCAGACCCTATCGTTTCTGAACATTGATTATGCAAGCTAGAATTCATGAGAGTTTGAGTCCACCATTATCCTTGTAATACATTTCGCATACCTTTCTTTAAGCATAATGGCAACGAGTGATCATTGGATTACCTGTTTTCTGGATCATTTGGAAGACACTTCCTTGATATGTAGCACATTTTTAATGGGATATTCTTCCCTTCCTTGAAGTCTTGCAGGGAAAGAGTTGGAGAAGCTTGCTTCTGAAAGCCTGGTGAAGAATCCCAACTTACAGTTGCACCAGTTGAGGAATTCTTAAAATAAGGAGAGATTTCCTTCATGTATTTGACTGGAATAGAGGGAAACAACATAGAACTTTTAATATGCAATTCATTAAGTCTAAGTCCTACTTGAAGATCAGTGAGCCATAAACAGATAACTGCCCTATAACATTTAATACCTACATACCTACATAGCAGACTAAGCATAAACACAGGAAGCTTTAATGAGATGATTTGTATTTTATATATTATTGATATGCTTTGTTATAAATCAATATAAAATTATTCAAAGACCCTCTATTTGCAAGATTATTTTTTTTATTTCTCATAACACCTTACTGATTACCCCATCTAATGCTCTTTATATAAATTAAAACAGTCATTAACAAAAACTGAGTTCACAGGTATTGGAAAAAAACAAATAATATGATCACTATAGTCAAGACAAGCATAAGAGAAAGATTCATCACAACCTTTTCTTTGGATTATTCAGTTCCTATAGAGCATGAGCCTTTAAATAACCAACATCTCTATCCTATCTAACCAACTATCAAACTATAGTTACTTGTGTTTTTGTGATAACCACCACCAATGGCCACAGTTAGAGAATACATTTGAAACTGCATGTAAATATGTTCTACATATTTACAGTATATAGAATATAGTAGTAGTGTAGTGGTAAAAACATCAGGCTAGAAAACAGGAGTCTATGAGTTCTACCTTGCCTTAGGCGTGAAGACAGCTGTGTGATTTCGAGGCAGTCACTTTTCTCAACCCCAGGAAGAAGGCAAGGGCAAACCACTTCCAAAAAAAACCTTACCAAGAAAACTGCTGGAATAGCCCAATAAATAAGTCAACAAGAGTCAAGACTGGCATACAAAAAAAAAAAAGGAAAACAGACATCTGTCTATGTCTGTCTGTCTGTTTTAATCTTAGAGAATGAAATAAAAATAATAAGAAAAATAAATAGTACAAAATAAATTTAAAAGTTTACTTCTACCCTAAGCATGTAAGTATGAAGAGCAATTTAAAGCAAAGGACAAACTTTTGTGCTGCAAATACGATTCCAAAATGTAACATGCAAGGTCTTCCCTCTAATTGATCCAAAATGGTAAAAAAAAGAATTTAATTTCAGATTTTTAAAATGATACTTTATCAGAATAACAGGGACTCAGACTTCCATCCTTCCGAGGCTGGTAAAATGAGGATCCAGATTGTTGGGAGCAATATGTTGACTCTGAAAACTGCTTAGAGAGGGCTGTGAAGCCCTATGAAGTGGTATATACTGTAAGTCTAAGTACTGTTGCTATTGCTATAATTCAAACCTCAAAATAGTCAAGGAATACTTGGGACACATCATTTTTGGAGATTTGTACAGAAAACATACCTTTTAACTAATAGAAATTATAAAAAAAAGCTTGATGGCTACTCAAAGCTCAGGCAAAAGGACAGATTTTTCTGGTTGCCAACTGTTTAATATCAAAAAGCCAGGAGCCTCTGATGACCTCTGCTGATGGGAAATCTCATGAAGGAACAATCAGCCTTTTAGAATCTGCTACCCAAGAGTAGTGGTGGTAGTAAAGTAGTAGTTGTAATTTAGTATACGCCACTTGATTCTGGGACATTGAAAGAATAAGCTTTCAAGAATATTATTAGATCATCCAAATAACAAACTGGCAATCCGTGGAGAGCTTTAGGAAATTCAGTCTTGCTTCTCCTGTTGCGACACAGTTCTTGGCATCCACATACTGGACTAATTGAAGTTTTTGAATTCTTTCTGAAGATAGATCCGACTATAATGCACAAAGAAGTAAAGAATCCAAAGTGGGTGTGGGATGACGGCTGCTAGAACTGACACAGTAGGTGTAGATGCCATTCTTCCCAGGTTTAACTCAAGCATTAACAACAAATAAGCCTGCTCTTAGCAGCAAACTTTTTTTTTTTGCAGCCCTGTGGTGGCCTGATGACTGCAAAGTAACTTTTCCAGTAGCAGCATGCACAATGAATCAATCATGCCATGACTATCACATGCCAAAAAACACTCAGCACAGATCTACTCAACCCACATTCTCAAAATGCCAATATCGTTATGCAAATGCACCAGATGGTAACTAACCCAAAGCCTTTCTCTTTCGCTTCAGGCCAGTTCCAATATTGATACAAAAAAGATAAAACAAATTTGTGTCCCATGTTGTTGCTTCTACTGGAAATGTTTCATTAAATGTATTCAACCCAGTTTTTTTTTCCTTTTCCAGTTTGTGACATCCTCTTCAGAATAATCAGCCTTCTTATTAGATAGTCTTCTGATGTGTTCTAAAAAAGGATTTTCTTTTCTTTAAACTGCCAGGGATTATGAACCAGGAATACACTTTTCTTATATCTATATATGCCATACACTACAATCTGCAAGGCTTCAATACACCCTTTTGTATTGGCATGTTCTCTGAACTAAGTGGCTATGTGACATGTTTTGAAGATGTTATTTTTGTGAAGGATGGAAACAGAAAATTATTTCAATGAAAACTATTTCAAGTAGGATTAGGGTGTCATGCATGAGGTTGGACCTTGAAGCTAAGTTCTGATCCTCAACATACTGTTTTGTGATTGTTGCACCCTCTAGCAGCCACATAAACTGGTTGAATGCAGCAGAGAAAACTGCACAAAATGTGACAGTATGCTAACCAGATTTTTTTACACATGTTCCCAGCTTGACAGATAAAAGTCCACACCTACACAAGCTGTTTTTGACTGCAAGCCAGCATCCCAGTGAAAAGCCACTGGGATGCCAGCCAACACCACGCTGAATACAGCCCTATGGAAACCTCTGTCATTGCAATGGGCAGTTGATCAGCTGATATGAGAAGGAGTGAAAAATAGCTTATGTATGCAAAACTACATACTTCTGTATTTATTATTCAGCAGAAATGGGATATGCAAAGAAAACCATCCATCAAACATTTGGAAGAACAACATTCGTTACACATGGGCTAAAAGATTAGGTGACAGACAAGAAATAACAATAATTAAAAAAACAATTAGAATGACCTAGAATCACTTTCAAGAAGCAATGGAGAGAATTACCCTTGAGGAAAAAAGACCGAGTGGAGCTTTCAGAGATGCAACAGAATGCTGCACTGTTTCTCTGTTGTCTTAGAACAGGGGTGTCAAACTCGATTTCATTGTCGGCTGCATAAGGATTATGTTTGACCTTGGGGGATGGGGTGGGCATGGCCATGGTGGGCATAGCCAACTCAGTGCCACTCATTCAGGGGCAACTGTGGTGGCCTGAGTGCTCTGCCAGCAAAAATGAGCTCCCGAGCTCTGTTTTCGGCTGCAAGGGCCTCCTGCATCCCTCTGCCAGCAAAAACGAACCTTGCATGTGTCCTTCCCGAGCTCTGTTTTGGAGCTGGCAGAGGCACCACGGGCCAGTCCTTTGCTGTTTACAGGGCAGCCCCATGGGCCAGATCTAAGTATCCCATGGGCCAGATCCGGCCCCCAAGCCTTGAATTTGACACCCGTGTCCTAGAAGAATGTTATAGGAAAGCAGGTTCATTTCAGTTTCTGAACCTTGATGGACTTGGGCTCAATGAACTTTCGAGTTCCGTGGTTCTATGATAATCCCGCTAATAGAAACTGTGTTCTGGAAGACATTAATTGGCTGTAGAAAAGCTACATTCTGCAGGTATCTTCTGCACCAAAGGTGAAAATACTCATAAAAGTAGTAAAATGTCAAAGAAAAAAATATGATATTGATAATTTAACATTCTGAAATGCTGGACACATGCTATAATTATAATTATTGATGCTATTTACAGTTTCTCAGTGACAGCAGATTTAGAGTTATGATTACAAGAAATATAGCACACAGAAATACAAGAATAAAATAAATCAAAGTGAAGTGTGTTTCAGGTAGGCCTTAATGACATAGCATCCATATATTGAAAACTGATACTCCACCAGCTGCCTTAACAGCCTTCACAATAATATTTTCAGAAGCTTCTCCAAAGACTGAAGAGGCGAAGACAACATGGTAGAACTCTGATTTGTCTTTTCAGCAGTGAACTTCAAAAAACAAAAACTACAGCTTGCTGTATCTAGGATTCTTTCCTACAGATGCACATTTATAGCTGTTCTAACACTGTAAAGATTACCGGCAAAGATACGAATCACAAACAACTCATTTGTCCACCAGCAAGGGAAAAGATATGGACTCTGTTTCATGAATTGGAATTACTTCATGGTAGCCGATATTAAATAATTAAACCTAAAGGATGCAATAAATTATAAACATTTCATTTAGGGTTTTTTTTCTCAAAGAGAGAAATCTGCATTCAAGTCCCCACACAGAAATCTGTAAACTATTTGGTCAATGATAAAATATGTGAAAATTGAAAAATAATTTATAGTTTATATTAGTTTTGGATTCTAAGGCTGGTATTTGTTTTGTAAATTATTTTGTAACCTATATTCATTTTATGGATTCCAATAGGATGCTATTTTCTGTATTGTTATGCCTCCATTTCCTAAATCATGCACTCTGGCCATACACTCTATACTTCAGGGAGGGTTTTTTTGTTATTAATGAAAATATTCTTTAATAAAATAATAGCAATCAAAGTGAAATGCAAAAAAAATAAAATAATGCCACCAGATGCTCAAAATGTGTAAACCTGAGAATAGAAACAACAGCCCATTTGAAACAGAGCCAGCCTGCCTGGAGCTTTGAAGTTTCTACTGGCAAACAAATAATGTCACAGCATCTCCCTGTGGGGAAGGGGGATTTGGCCTGCTTTAACAAGTAATAATATCCATTTCTGGAGTGGTCAATCTCTGGTCAATGACTCAGGCTTTCCTCAAATTAACTCAAACGCTTCCATGTGTTGGCATTTCCTTTAGAGATGCTTTGAAAAATTCTCTCCTTCCCTTTCCCCAAATCCAACATACTTGGGAGTTCAGACTACCGGTGTGTGTGTGTGTGTGATACTTTTTTTTTTTTGGGGGGGGGGGGTACATACAAACGGACATGAAGCACAGAGCAAACAGTTTCAGCTCCATCAGTGGCATCCTTGCATCTCAGTTTCATCACTGGTCCTTGGAGAAACTACAGGAAAAAATAACACTAATTAAAATAACACAGCTAATACTGGAAACAGAAAGTTTGGCAGTCTTGCAATTGGCAAACTGGGGTAAATAGGCAGTTTCTTTCTTTCTTTGTTTAACCAATTCATATAGCCATCTACATGTACATGGCTACTGTATATGAATTGGTTAAACGAAGTACATGGTTCTAGGCAGCTCACAACATTAAAACAAATACTTTATATACAAATGCAAAATAAAAAGAGAAATAAAACCCACAGTATTAAAAGCCCTCAGCATAATCAGAAAATGGGCTCCACTACACACCCAGGACCCCAACTTTGACCACAGAACCAAGTCTTCAAGGCCCTGCAGAAGGCCACAATGCGGGGGCCAACCAAATCTCTGTAGGGAAGATATTCTAGAAGGTTGGGGCCATGACAGAAAAGGCTCTTTTTCTCGTCCCACAGTTGATACTTCTTGGCTTGACTGCTCCTACAGTCAGATTGGATAGTATGGGTAGAAACAACCAGGAATAGATGGTCCTGTAGGTACCCAGTCCCAAGCCACATAGGGCTTTAAAGCTGACACCAGCACCTGGAACTGAACCTGGAAGCAAACTGGCAATCCATGTAACTCACAAATGTGTCACATTAGGCAAATAAATAACTGATGCCATTAACTGCCCATGCAGGGACATTGCATCAGCTGAAGCTTCAAATTCTCTTCAAAGGTAGCTCCAGCAGGTTACAATAATCCAATCAAGAGGCCACAAGGCCATGAGTGACTTTATGCAGGACATTATGCATACAATATACATACAACTGATGTACACCATAATTGCCCTGAAAGTTGCTCTGAAAGGGTAACAAGCTACAAGTTAATTCTGAATGTTTTATTTTCCTGTCTGAGAGGGAAAGTAGCACTGTTTGCTTTTACAGAGGGTGGCAAAATAACTTGATCCAGCTTCATATTCTTTGTCTTTTACTTTGGGATACAGTTGTGCTCTGCTTCATGCAGCAAAATGAGTTTGGATCTGTCTAGAACAAGGATGGGCAATTAATTTTTACAAGGGGCCACATGAGAAAGTGGGACGTTGTGGAAGGCCAAACCAATGTAACCTGACTTGATTCTGTTACCTCAATTCCTCAGGTTGCTCCAGGTGAGGGGTGCTGTGCAGATACAGAAAAGCACTTTCTCCTCTTGCCTTCCCACAACTGCCAGCTGACTGAAAGAGCACATGGTGACTGAGCAGAACTGGACCCAATCAGCTTCTTCTCCTGCCCTCTGTGGCATGCTTATTTATTTTTGACTTCTAATTTCCAATTGATCTCAAGTGGACCAGATAGGGACAGCCAAAGGGCCAGATGTGGCCCAAGGGCCATAAAATGCCCAGGTCTGTATGCCCTGAGAAAGAATACGTAAAGAAACCATGACGCTGACAATGATCTACTGACGGAGGAGAAGAAGAAGAAAAAATTAGCATCTATATTGCCACCTTACAAGGTATCCTATTCATGTCCATTCAAATGTTTAACAGAAAAATATGCACATGGAAATGACATTTTTAAAACAGTTTAGAATCTATTGGCCTTGGGTCAGAACTCTTTGGGTTTTCTTATATAGGACTTGTCCTTAACTGGAATGTCCAATGTTTGGAATTGCTTCTGTTCAGAGATGTCTATGAAATTCTTATTGCATGTATGAATAAGAGTGTTGCAACTGATCATGAGTCTTTCGGTTTCTAAAATGTGAAGTTAATTATAGTCAAGTTGCATTGGTGATGTCAGAAATATCGCCAAAACAGATGCTCCAGGACTGTGTGCGGTCCTTGGGAGGGGTAACAAATTATATATTAGTTGAATGATTAATTTGATCTCATTTTTTAAAAGATGTACATACTTTTTCTGGGTGGAAACGTATACATTTTGGACTGTGTTCCCAACAGAACATTCTAGTTTGGCATATTGCTCTCATGTTCAGAAGCAACTTGCCAATAATAATTTTCATTCCTTTCCCCTCAAGCCATGTCTCTCATACATACTGAAGAAAAGTTCACTAGAACTTGGCAAAAGTTATTTGTAATTCCTTTACAAAACCTGCTGAGCAGCATCACTCTGTTGGAATAGCCATACACCCTCCCCAAACAGGTTTCCTAAGTCGCACTATTACTCATGTTTTAAAGAATTTTCATGCATATAGAATAATTGTTTCCTGCAGATCTTTGTTAAAGCAGACACAAAAGCATGGAGTTGATAAAGACTGTTATGCCACTGTCTCTCTTTCTGCTGGAATACAAACAAAACATTCAAACTGCTTGAACTTTCATGGATAATTGAGTGTGCTGTCGAACTACTCTTATTCTTATTATTTTCTTTCTTAATAGTCAATCAAAATTTGCCTTGCTATAACTTCAGAAATGTATTCTTCTTCTATATTCTAGGTTGTTAGAGATTCATATTAAAAAAGTATATAGATAAAATTAAAATCAACCATCTTATCAGAAGAACACAGCTTTCCTTAGGAAAACTTAAAATCTGTCCAAATTGGGCCATTTTTCCCATTGGTAAGATTAAGGTTAAAATGGAATGTTTCAAGCTTCTATGAAGACTTAAGGGAAAAAGCGTATATACGATTACAAAAAAGATCTCACTTTTTTTCTATTAGCCAATCTTTTTCCTTAATTATCAAGACCATAAGTCATAAGTGCATTTATTTTCATTTTATGCAAAAGTCTATACCATGTTTTCACTCATCTATCTACCTCCTATCTACCTACCTATGTTGTTGTTCACTTGCTAGGTCGTGTCTGACTCCTTGCAACCCCATAGATCAGGGGTCCCCAACCACCGGGCCCTGGACCGGTACCGGTCCGTGGAACATTTTCTACCAGGCCGCCGGTTTGCTGGGCGCCGCCATCTTGTTTAATGAGAAAGTGCTTCCGGTGAGCTTTTCCAGTTGGAAAGCGGCGTTTGGGTCCTGAAGGAATCCTCGCGCCTTAGTTTCAATGAAGGGGGTGGTGGCTTCGAACAAAACTAAGGCGCAAGGATTCTTTCAGCACCCAAGGCAAGGCGAGCCGAGCGACCATCCCGAAGCCCATCGACAAAGGTACAAAGGAGGAGTTGAAGGTGGCGGGGAGAAGCAGGAGACGGCTAGCTGGCCGGTTGCTCGGCTTGCCTTGCCATGCGTGCTGATGCCGATACCGGGCCGCGGATCATTTTGTGATGCCGGTACCGGGCTGTGGCACAAAAAAGGTTGGGGGCCACTGCCATAGATCATAGCACACCAGACCCTCCCTCCCACATTCCGCACTGTCTCCCGGAGTTTGCCTAAATTCACGTTCATTGTGTCAATGACACTATCTAACCATCTCATCCTCTGCCATTCCTTTTGCCTTTTGCCTTCAATCTTTCACAATAACAGGGGCTTTTCCAGTGAGTCCTCTCTTCTTATTTGGTGGCCAATGTACTTGAGCTTCATCTTCAATATCTGGCCTTCCAAAAAAAAGTCAGGGTTGATTTCCTTTAGGAATCATTTATTTGATTTCCTTGCAGTACAAGGGACTCTTAAGAATCTTCTCCAACATCACAGTTTGAAAGCATCAGTTATTTAGCTCTCAGCCTTCCTGTGGTCCAATTCTAACAACCATACATCACTACTAGGAAAGCTATAGCTTTGATTATACAGACCTTTGTTGGCAAGGTGATGTCTCTGCTTTTTAATATGCTATCTATGTTTGCCATACTTTTCCTCTCAAGGAGCAAGTGTTTTTTAATTTCATGGCTGCAGTTGCCATCTGCAGTGAAAATAAAACCTGTTACTCCTTCCATTTCTTTCCCTTCTATTTGCCAGGAAGTGATGGGACCAGATGCCATAATCCTAATATTTTTTAATGTTGAGCTTCAAGCCAACTTTTGCACTCTCCTCTTTTACTCTCCTCAAGAGGCTCTTTAGTTCCACTTCACTTTCTGCTACTAGAGAGGTATTGTCTACATATCTGAGATTGTTGATATTTCTCCTGTCAATCTTGATTCCTGTTTTGTAATTCATACAGTTCAGCATTTAGCATGGTGTACTCTGCATAGAAGTTAAATAAGCAGGATAAATAAGCAGCCTTGTTGTGCTCCTCCTCCTATTTTGAACCAATCAGTTCTTCCATGTCTTATTCTAATTGTTGCTCCTTGATCTGCATACAGATTTCTCAGGACATGCAAGGTGGTCTGGTAGTCTCATCTCTTTAAGAACTTGCCACAGTTTGTTGTAATTTACATAAGCAAAGACTTCATAATAGTCAATGAAGCAGAAGTTGATGTCTTTCTGGAGCTTCCTTGCTTTCTCCATAATTCAGAGAATGTTAACAATTTGATCTCTATTTCCTCTGCCACTTTGAAGCCCATCTTGTACTTCTGGTAGTTCTTGGTTCATATATCACTGAAGCCTAGCTTGCAGGATTTGAGCATGACCTTGCTAGTGTGAAATGAGCACAATTGTACATTGTGTGTTGTGTGCATATGGTTTTTTTTCTCTAACCCAAGAAATTATATTAGCCATTTCCGCAAACTCCATCATCTTTACCAATCATTCTTCCATTTTGAGTAGTGTCAAACCTTTCTACTTTTGAGCATAAAAGTATCACTGCAGTTGTCACAAATACAAAAAGATCCACAACCTTTTTCTAGAAGCTCTGTCCATTAGTCTCAAAAGAAAAATCTCAGGTTTCTATTGTATTTTAACCTTTAAAAACTTTTTAATTAATGTATGTATTTATATCCAAAATTTTCTGGCTTTTTTACATTTCTACCAAGCATGTCCCTGAAAATGGATAACATGAAATGTCCCTTCATATTGTTCACATCACATTATCAAGCACATTTCCTGCATCCTTTAAAAAGGAAAACAGGCAGCCACATCAATGCAAAAGGAGGAATTAGAATAGGAGGTGGGGAAGGATGCTTCTTCCTTTCAGCTGCTGCTAGTTCACTTCTCTTCTCTTGAAAAAAATCTGCTTGTGGGGAGATACAAAAGAATACCTTCTAATTTCTCACTTTTCTACCACTGTGAAAAAAGACCTTGTTTTTTTATGCTTCATTCTCAGAGTGCTTTATAATTTATTTTGGTGGTGTATTGAACGTATGATGATACAGTACATAATGTTGTTGTGCTTTTAACAATGACTTAGCTATAATTATCCTAGTGGACAATCATTTAAATGAGACCCAGAAGTGTACAGCAGCAGCCAAAAAACTTGTGCAATTCTTGGTTGCATAAAGAGAGGGATAAAGTCCAGATCACATGAAGCATTAATACCACTTTATAGAATTTTACTAAGACCACATGTGGAATATTGCGTCCAGTTTTGGTCACCACATTATAAAAAGATGTTGAGACTGTGACAAGAATGCAGAGAAGAACAACTAAAATGAATAAGGGAATGGAGGCTAAAACATGAAGAATGGTTGTAGGAATTGGGTATGGCTAGTCTAGAGAAAAGAAAGATTAAGGATGACATGATAGCAGTGTTACCATATTTGAGGAGCTGCCACAAAGAAAAGGGGGTCAACCTATTTTCCAAAGCAACAGAGGGCAAGACAAGAATCAATGGAAGGAAACTAATCAAGGAGAGAAAAAATCTAGAAGTAAGGAGAGACTTCCTAAAATGAGAACAGTTAACTAATGAAATAGCTTGTCTTCAGAAATTGTGGATGTTCCCTCACTGGAGGCTTTTAAGAAGAGACTGGACAACCCTTTGTCTAAAATGGTATCAGGTCTCCTGTTTGAAAAGTTGGACTAGAAGATCCTCAAGGTCCTTCCCAACTCTTACTATTCTGTACTTTATCTGTATTCTGTATTCCAGGATCTTCCAGTTTACCTGTACTTCTGAAGAAGCCCTCCATTGGGATATAATTGAAGCATGAAAAACAAAAAATCTTGTGGACCCCTTAGAGAATACTTCATAGGGATATATCAAATACATAACACAAACCACACCCCTTTTCTTCCCTGTAAGTAATATTAAGTAGATCAGTCCACCATTTCCCCAATGAAGCTTTCATTGAAATGGCCTTCTCTGTTGAGAAGTGAATTTCTTTTCCATCCAGCTGAGTGAGAGGTTTAAACAGACAGAGGAAAGTGTAAAGAGCAGCAAACTTTGCCTAGCTATTTTTTTCTTTCTGAGTGGTCACGTAGATTAGATCAAATAAAAGTTGGGAGTTGCAAGGTCAGAGAACATATTGCTTGGTGAAAGCTAGTGATGAAGCCATCTAGTGAATACTCTAAACCATTTGGAAGATATCCTTCTGCCCCTAAAATTATAGATCTTATATACATTTGTTTCTAATGAGTGCTCATTTCAAGTTTGTATAACATACGACTCCACTTCAAAGCTGAAGGTGCTCCGTGGGGAATTTACGTTGCTCATTTGATGTGCAATGTGAAACTCTGATAAGTATAGCCTATACATTCCTTTGCTGTACCACACTGTTTCATCTTTTGGCACTCTTAGGCATGAAATGCAATTATTGGCTTATCCTGAGGCAACAATTAATTAAATGCCACTCATCCCAATCCTGACCTTGCTGTCCTGCATTTCACCTCTGCATCATTCAAGGTTGATTTATATTTTTCAATCACATTCATCCTGTCTTCAGAAATTCCTTGAGATTTCGTTAAACATGGACTTCATTAAAACATGGGATTCACAACAGACTGCTTATGTGGCGGGGGGCGCAGGGTATGCATTCAGTTGCACACACATTCAATTATCCTTTCTGCTGTGCATTCAGCAAAAGTTTGATGAATGGGCATTAACAGTTGGAAACAATTTTCTCCCACCCCAAATAAACTTCACCTACTGATTTTGGAACATCAAGCTATTCCTAGAGTTCTTGGCAATCTGACTCTGAAATCAACCAAGGCTTTCTTGTTTTCTAGCACAGTCTTAGAATGAACATCTTGCTCACCAGTGAAAAGATTTGGTAGAAAAGGAGAGGTCACTCTGTCTCTCTTTGACTTATGTGGGCCCTTCTAAGAAGAAAATAATCAGAAAGAGAGGATAAAACATAACAAATCAATATACGGAAAGCCATAGAGAATTCATTTCTTTCATTTATGACTTTCAGAACCATATGATTCTAGAGTTCTCCATATGATTCTAGAGTTCTCCATATGATTCTAGAGTTCTCCAGACTCTTTGGGACTCCAGGCATAGAGGCATGTGAGCCACCAATGGAATGGAATGGAATGGAATGGAATGGAATAGAATAGAATAGAATAGAATAGAATAGAATAGAATAGAATAGAATAGAATAGAATTCTTTATTGGCCAAGTGTGATTGGACACACAAGGAATTTGTTTCCAGTGCATAAGCTCTCAGGAGAATGGTGGTCCAACTTCATGCACCTAACCGGAGAATGTAACATTCTATAAAAGGATAATGCTGCTGTTTGCAGAAAGCTGCGGCTGCTGCTGTATTGAGTTTCACAAATGAAGCCACTGGTTCCAGTGCCAGGGTAGGACCAGGACCTGGGAGAGAAAAAGTGGGTGAGGGAGAGATCCTCACGTATGCCATTAACTATAAATAGCACCCTCCCTCTTTCAGACATTTGAGCTTCCCTCTGATTTCTTCCCAAGTCATTAATCCAGGGAGATAGGACTTGTCAATGATGATTATAGTACTCAGAAAGTCACTGGTATTTTTTTAAATGATAATAGTAAAAATTACAGAACAAGGTTAAAACCATGCTCTAAAGGTTTACATCTTTTCAAATAAACTGTCCAAGCAATAGAAAATGACCTAGCTGAGTATCTCATAAATCAGAGTTCAACAACAATATAGCAATAGCACTTAGGCTTATATACTGCTTTCTGGGTCCTTATTTTACTCACCTCGGAAGGATGGAAGGCTGAGTCAACCTTGAGCCTAGTGGGATTCGATCTGTCAAATTGCAGTAGGAGCAGCTTGCAGTGCTGCACACTGCACCACTGAGGTTCCCTATATAATATACTAGCAAAATCAGATAAGTTGTGTAGAAGAACCAATTTTTCATGCAAAAATCTATTAAGGGAGAAAATGGGAAAGGCAAAATGCAATATTCTAATAAAGTATACTATTAGGACAGTAAATGCAAATGTCATAAAGGCTTCCCTGAATTTTTGTCTATATATCCTACCTACCTAAATCAGAGATTGAGAGGAATCATTGGATAGAGACAGGCTGAAACTAGAGCGAGGATTAGAAAGTATTGCTGAATCGCCCAGAAGTTTATTTGTAATAGCAATCATCCAAATCCACTGAAAATCACTAGCACTAGCATTGATGGATGTCTTCCATTGCTTAGAGGCCCAATATTTTTTGAAAGCAGAGACACTGTGTCATTAATCACTTTGTCTAGGAAGTCTGAGAGTTTTTATTACATTTGTCCTAAATATTGCTGCATATCATGGATTGGCAACCTCTTCAGTTCCATGAGATCTTTTGGATACTGCATCCTTACCCCCAATCATCATTTGAAGTTTCAAAAGGTGTCACTCTCAGAAGATCTTATGTGTAAACTCCAAAACCTCATGAATTCTCACCCAATCACCAAATTTCCAGATGATTAATTAACTTTGGCAAACTTTAGCCAGGTTTAATATTTTTAAAAAATATTTAAATTTGTGCTGTTCTGATGCTTCCAATGACACACATGAAATTCAGCAGCACCCCAATAATTATTCTAAGTTAGAGAAGTGGCCTCTAAGTCACAAACCCCCTTAGTCTATCTGAATATTCAATTCTTCATATAAATAGGAAACTGAGCACACTCTTGATTTGTACAATAATAGCACTGAGTCTTTGAACTATCCATGTCAACATTTAAAAATAAACCTATAAGATAAAATCCATATTGAAATTCAGAATGTGATCTGATGTCTTATAGACTGAAAGGAATTGCATTGGCAATATGAATTTCTGCCTTCCCATTCATTAATATTTTATTTGAAAATTCAAAATATTTCTCAGAAACTTTTCCAGAAATAAGTTAAAACTGAATCACTGTACACTTCTTAAGTTAGACTTTTCCCAATCTAAACAAGGATCTTAATCATTCACTGACTGGTCTGTAATGAGATTTACCAGTAAAAAAGAGCTTAGCAACATCCATTAATATTATAAAACTAAAGGCGTGGGCTTCTCTAACACCAGATGGCAAAGATTTAAAAATAGGCTATAAAAACATACTTTTGTAAGCAAGTGAATGGAAATACTACTGTCAACGTTATGGATTTACTTCTCCACCCACAGAAAAATATGATGCAAAGCCTATGGTGATATATATTCATTTTCATTTTGCGTAAATGGCCAAACATAGCATTTTTTAAAGTTCCACTGGAATCCACAGAGATAAATTGATTCAGAGTTTTCCTCCAGGACTGTCTTTAGTCATTCCTCTTTTCATTGCTGGCAATAGCAAGATCTGGCAAATACAATCCTAGTAGGCTGTGTAAGAGGAGATAGAGGGGAAGTGAAAAGAAAGACCAGTACCTTTAATATACAGAAGTAATTGTTTGCCAAAGCTATGTCCAGAATCCTAGGTGTTGGCTGCTTTAGGATGGAAACTGAAGATCCATCACTGCCAAGAGATGGTTTGCATCCATCAAGGAAAGGGACTGAGTTATTTGGCATTAAATTCACAGATTTCCGAGATAAACATTTAAACTGAACAGTGGGGACAGAAAATTAATGGATTCAAAACATTTCTGTCCCCAGCAACCTAAAATTAATAAGGATACTAGTGCATGCAAAATAGGTGTTTGTGCAGGTAAGATTATCAACCTTGATGCCAACCAAAACCAAGCATTTAATCGTGAGTGCCATACCATGTGCACTAATCAAACAGGTGGCAAGAAAGTAGGGGCAGGCAGGCGCAACACAGGTTATGTAGACAGTAAACACAGTGTCAGACATAAAGACCTGAAGTGCCTATATACAAATATACATAGTCTGAGGAACAAACAGGGTGAACTCGAACTACGAATACATGAAGGTAAATATGATATAGTTGGAATAACAGAAACTTGGTGGGATGAAACCCATGACTGGAACTTACTGGTAGAAGGATACAAACTATTAAAAAAAACAGACTCCCAAAAAGAGGAGGTGGAGTTGCACTATATGTAAAGGACCACTATATTGCTACAGAAATGCATGAAACCAAAGATGAAAACCTCCTAGAATGCATATGGGTCAATATAAAAGAAAAAAAAAGAATGACGTGGCCATAGGTGTATATTAT
This sequence comes from Pseudonaja textilis, assembly GCF_049901715.1. NCBI lineage: Eukaryota > Metazoa > Chordata > Lepidosauria > Squamata > Elapidae > Pseudonaja > Pseudonaja textilis. Next base: position 32,411,857 of record NC_141992.1, on the reverse strand, counting down.
AGGCCACCCAATCAAGCAGAAAATGTAGATGTCCTTTTCACCAGCCAACTAACAAACATATGCAGGAAATACACAACAATAGAAATGGGAGACTTGAATTATCCTGATATCAATTGGAAAACTAATTCTGCACCAAGTGAGAAATCAAATAAGTTCCTAACCAACCTAGCTGACAACTTTGTTGTCCAAAAGGTAGAGGGTGAAACTAGAGGGACAGCCATACTGGACTTAATTATTACAAATAGAGTAGAAGTGATAGAGGGAGTTGAAACTGCAGGAACCTTGGGTGAGAGTGACCATGTCATACTAGAATCCAACATATCACAAACACAAGCAACAGAACATAATGACACCAGAGTCTTGGACTTTAAAAGAGCTGATTTCAATAAACTCAGGGAGAACTTGGGAAAGATTCCATGGATGAAAATCCTAAAGGGGAAAACAACTCAAGAACCTTGGGAAACTCTAAAAAGTATGATCATAGAAGCCCAGACCAGCACAATACCACTGAAAAAAATCAAGGAAACAGTCGGTCCACTAAAGAGAGAAGATGGCAAGGAAGTAACAGGCAACAGAGAGAAAGCAGAATTGCTTAACTTATTCTCTGTCTTCACGCAAAAAGAAACTATAGCTCAACCCACCAAAAACATAACTGTAAAAGACAGACCAGAAATAAAAGTTAAAATAAGCAAAAAAAATAGTAAGAGAACACCTGTCTGATCTTGATAAACACAAATCACCAGGGCCTGATGGATTACATCCCAGAGTTTTAAGAGAGCTGGCAGAGGTCATCTCAGAATCACTACACCATATCTTTCAGAAATCCTAGAGCACCAGGGAACTACCAGAGGACTGGAAAAGAGCTGATGTGGTTCCCATCTTCAAAAAAGGGAAAAAAATCAGACCCAGGAAACTATAGACCAATCAGCCTCACATCAATACCCAGGAAGATACTGGAAAAGATAATAAAAGAACAGATCTGCCAACATTTAGAAAGAAGTAAAGAAATAACTAGCAGTCAGCATGGGTTTGTAAAGAACAGATCATGCCAAACCAATCTTATTTCATTCTTTAATACAGTGACTAAATTAGTAGACCAGCAAAATACTGTGGACATAATATATTTAGATTTCAGCAAGGCATTTGACAAAGTAGATCACAACCTACTACTTAGTAAGCTAGAAAAAAAGTGGAATAGATAGCACCACCACTAGATGGACTTGCAACTGGCTGGCAAACCACACTCAAGGAGTAGTCCTTAATGGGTCTAAGTCTACATGGAGGGAAGTAAACAGTGGGGTGTCACAAGGTTCTGTCTTAGGCCCAGTACTCTTCAATATCTTCATTAACGATTTAGATGAGGGAATAGAAGGGGGACTTACCAAATTTGCAGATGATACTAGGCTGGCAGGAATAGCTAACACCCAAAAGATAGGCTCAAGATCCAGATGGATCTTGACAGACTAGAACATTGGGCCATATCTAACAAATTAAATTCAATGTAGAGAAAAGTAAAGTTCTACACTTAGGCAAGAAAAACCAAAAGTACACATACAGACTGGGTGAAACCAGGCGCAATAGCAGGAACTGTGAGAGGGATCTTGGAGTCTTAGTGGACAATCAGCTAAATATGACCCAACAGTATGCAGCAGCAGCCAAAAAAGCTAATGCAATCCTAAATTGTATTAACAGAGGGATACAATCAAGATCAAGGGAGGTACTAATACCACTCTATAAAGCCTTAGTAAGACCACACCTAGAGTACTGCATCCAGTTTTGGTCACATTATAAAAAAGATGTTGAGACTCTAGAAAAAGTACAGAGAAGAGCAACCAGGATGATTAGGAAACTGGAGGCTAAAACATACAACGAACAGTTGCAGGAAGAGAAGGACCAGGGGAGACATGATAACGGTCTTCCAATATTTGAGGGGCTGCCACAGGGAGGAAGGGGTCAAGCTATTTTCTAAAGCTCCTATAGGCCAGACAAGGAATAATGGATGGAAACAGCTTGCCCTCAGAAGTTGTAGGAGCGCCATCACTTGAAACTTTCAAGAAGAGATTGGACTACCATTTGTCAGAAATGGTGTAGGGCCTCCTGCTTGGGTGGGGGGTTGGACTAGATGACCTACAAGGTCTCTTCCAACTCTGATTATCTGTTAAGGTTAATAAACTTTTTTCCCCATTGGGATTTCACGAGGTTCTTTGAAATTAATGCAGGAGGAAATGTTCAGAAAAGAAGTTACTTTTAGCAAGAGCCATCTCTGGATGTTGAGTCCTATAGCACAGCTAGGTGATCTTAGGCTACCTTGGCTGATCTACAGGTAGCTCTTGCCTTACAACCAATGGTTTAGTGACCATTTGAAGTTACAACAGAACTGAAAAAAGTGACTTGTGATCCATTTTCACACTTATAGTATCCACATGGTCATGTGATCAAAATTCGGATGCTTGGCAACTGGCATGTATTTTATGACAGTTTCATCATCTTAGTAAAATGTGATCATCATTTGTAACCTTCCCAGCCACTTCAAGCAAAATCAATAGGGGAAGCCATATTTGTTTAACAACTGCAATGATTCACTTAATAACAGTGGCAAGAAAGGTTGCAAAAATGGGGCAAAACTCACTTAACCCTTGTGTTGCTCAAGACAGTTGTTCCATTGCTTTTCAGTGAGAGTTTTGGGTTCAACTGCAGTCGCAAATCAAGGACTATCTGTATATGTGATTTTGGATACAATAGACATCATCAGATGTACATGATTCCCAGTTAACACATAATTGTGCTGAGATGTATAGGTTGTTGCAGAATACAATCCGAATTGGTCACCAGGACTGAAAGTTTATTCATCCAAACTTTCAAGTTTATGCTGGATCCCATCATCAGGGAACTTATCTCTCTCCAGAATATTATATAATTTGATCCTGTGAAAATATGGTATGTATGTGCACACAGAGATAATAGGGGTATATTTCCAGCTTTTTTAAAAAGCAGATTCTAGTCCATGAAAACTATTTCCCTGGAAATGGGCTCAGATCATCTTGAAATTATCCTGAAATCTATATATTTGGGAATTATAGCCACTAAACTCAACTGGATTTGCTTCTAAGTATAGAAAAATAGGATTAAATATACAACCATGGGTGTCCACAGTGCTGGCAAGGGTGGGGTATGATGACTCATGCATTTAAAAGCACAAAATTATTATATAAATGGACACTAAGAAATCTAAGTCAAAATATTAGAAGGACTGAATTTGACCATGCTGACATTTGAAAGTTTTGCAGTACAGAAAGAGAAAAATCACAGAAAATAAGTTCTGTACAGACTAGAATTTATTTGAACCCCCCAAAAGAGAAACAATACATGGACATATTTTTCCTGTCTTGCTTCAATAAAAGACAGACAGTTCTAAAGGAACAATAAGCCATTATATCATTATAATATGGCCAGGTTTTAACGATAATAATCTCTGTATTCCAGTCATAGTATTTCATATGTCCTTTCCTATTCCATTACAGCTAGAGCATGCTTCTATATTTAGAGTAGAAATGAACAACCTGTGGCTCTCCAGATATTTAGAGCTTAACTGCCATAAGCCTTAGCAGGACAGTCAATGGAATCCTAGGAGCTGCAGTTCAAAACATACAGAATGTATCAAGTGGCTATTCCTGTTAGTAAGATGCACTACATTTTCCCTATTTCTATTTTTATAATGAATACCTTATGAAACTGAAACTCATAGGCCACGTTTTGCGTATATGCATATAACAATCTTATAAAATTTTGAGACACAAAATAGTTTTCTTTTATCATAGACACACTACAGTGACTGTAATACTTCATTTAACTGTTCCTTCTGGTGACCAAATTGTCTGGTAACCACAGTGTCCGATGAAGAGCTCTCAGAATTCAAAAGCCTGCAGCAATCTTCCATAACGTTGTTGGCCAACAATAAAGGCAAAAGTAAAGGTTTCCCCTGTCCAGTCATGTCTAACTCAAGGAGTGGTGCTCATCTCAGTGTCTTAGCCGAGGGAGTCAGCATTTGTCGGAAGACACTTCCATGGCCGTGTGACTATATGCCGAGGCACACAGAATACTGTTACTTTCCCACCAAAATGGTACCTATTAATCTACTTGCATTTGCATGCTTTTGAATTGCTAAGTAGGCAGGAACTGGGGCAAGCAATGGCAGCTCACCGAAGACAGCACTCCTGTCAGTTTCCATCTGACAAGCTTAGTGTCTACAACCACTGAACCATGGCAATATTAGTCAATAATATATTCACTCTATAAATTTATGGTTCTTTTTCTTAATAACTAGGTTGCAATTGCTTTTCTTGAGTTTGAGACTCAAACATGTGCCATCAGTACCACCCCTGCTGACTAAAAGCTACAAAGCTATACGCTGGATAGGAAGCATGAAATATCAACGAAGGCCTTCCTTTTGTTTCTCCTGTCATCCATTTGTGCATTTTTGCACATGAACATAAGAAACCAGAATTTTGATTTTATTAGCTTTGTGGGAAAAGGCACAATCTTTACTGAAGAATGCTGTGAGTTGGAACTGAACAGCACTCTGGACAGTCAGTTTCCAACCCTGACCATAAAGTCATCCCCTGGAATGAAGCAAATTTGCTGTTCAGGGGAGTTGCTGTGGGGTGTGTGTGTGTGTGTGTGTCCTAGAATCTTGAGGCCCAAGTGACCATTGTGGAAGGAAGTGCTTATTGTCAACTTTGGCTGGTATGCCAACTGTGCCTTTTCTTCATAATGGGCAACCCTATGTAGTGTTAGAGATTGAAGTTGGTACAGAATGCGGGTAAACAGTTGCTGTGGAGGGTGCCTGGCTGTATAAACTGTATGGCAATAGCAATAACACTTAGTTTACAGAGTCAACATATTGCTCCAACAATCAGGCTCCTCATTTTACAGACCATGGAAGGCTGAGTCAACCTTGAGTTGATGAGGATCGAACCTTTAGCAGTGAGCAGAATTAGCCTGCAGTACTGCATTCTAACCATTGCACCACAATGGCTTTTATAATTCTGTTTAAGCCAGAAGTTACACCAGTTTCAAGATTTTGCTTCTGATATATAATTGTTTTGTTTTGATAGTATATCTGTCAACCTTACTATTTCAGGCAGATTGATCACCCAGCTTATTAAGGAAAGTCCTGCTGCTAGTTTCAACAATGAGAGGTAGTTGTTTTGCTGTTTATTCACAGGCAGGCCTCTGTGGAAGCAAATGCTATTGCTCCAATTTAAAATTCATGACACAGCTACTGTAACATGAAGTGTTTTTTCCCCTTCACTTGCAAGAATATTCAATTAATGCATCCTTTTATTTTATTTAAAAATTCTTTTTATTCACTTCTTTTAATTAATACATTTTGGTACAATATTAATGCATTCTGTTTATTGTTGCACTTGCCTCCACTTTCATCCACATATGACAATCCTGGGAATCTATAAGAATCTATTAACTCAGAAATGAGGAATAGTTTGAACGTGACTTAAGCTGCCCGGTCAGTAAAATAACATTTAATCACCATTTCCCATTTTGGGCAAAGTGGCCTTACAATTAGCAGATAACAGGCAGAAGACAGAGAGAATTCCTGCCAGTGCTCACTTTCAATTTATAGGACAAGATGGGATCTCTGTCCAAATAAATCTGAGTGCAGCACTCTTAATCTGGAATTTTTTATGGGTGACAAATTTTCTGGATTGAAATCCACAGAAATCAGGTATAAATGTCTGAAAATGACATTGATCCAATAAAGACAACTACCAAAATTCAAGTGGGAAGTAGGCTTATCTTTCATGTTCTTTCTTTCTTTTTCTTTCTTTCCTTCCTTCCTTCTTTCCTTCCTTCCTTCCTTCTTTCCTGAAATGTGCTTTTATAAATCAGGGTTAATTGCTGATCTGAATTTAAGCTTAGATTTACATATTTGGCTATGCCCAGGATCAGATACACAGAATATGCAGCCTCCTCATTGCAGATTATGGATTAAAAGGCACATTCAAAACTTCTTATTCCTGGCTGAACATAAACTGTTAATACACCTAGTAAAACTTGTTATATCTGACTGTTAATGGAATAGAACCATCCATTTGTAAAATCAAGAATCATCTGCTAAGACGGTCAAAAGACCAGATTTTCTTTTTGAAGAATCTAAATGAAGGCACCAGCTTCTAACTTTGAAGTACATTTATTTAGGCTTTGCTAATTATTTGTGCAGTGAAACTGCATGCTATTTGAACAGAATACACATTAAAGTACACAACTACAATATAACTGCACTGTTGATGATTATCATTAAATCTAGAAAGTGGTTTTAATTTAATTAGCATTCAGAGAGAATTCATACTGTGAGTACTGAGCCTAAACTATGAATAATCAGAGTAACCAGAATAAATTCTCAATTTCCAATGCCTTTAGGGCCATATCTATGGTCCTAAACTCTTTAGATGTCATAAATGGGTGCATACACTATGAAAAATATATTTGATTATTTATTTTGTTATATTTATATTGAACCTTTCCTCTAGGCGCCTCCAGTGCACATAGCATAGCCTCCTTCAATTCCACCCTCCTTAAATAACCCTGTGTGGCAAGGGGGCTGGAGGAAATTAGGTGTAAAATTACTCAGTGACTTTCCATAGCTGAGGGTGGATGTTTGCGGTGAAGGTTGAAGCACTACAAAAGCCATCATTTTATTGACTTAAATATTGACAAAATTTACTGATCGGAATGAAATAAAGTAAGTTGTTATGTCATGATAGAGCTGTAGTAATCAAGTTTCCTCAATGGAAATACAGAGAAAAATTAAATCAACATCTTTCCCAAATGATCTCTATTTCCCATTTTCTTCGAGATTTTGCTGGAGAATGCATTTAAAAATAAAAAGAATACTTTTATTCTCAAAGATTAAAGAATGGTGATGGTGGTATGATTAAATTAGAAGATATTATCTGTAGCTCAGGATTGAACTGTGGGATCTTTGATGTTCTCTGAGCTTGCTTGCTTGCTTGTTTGCAGACGTTTTATTACCCAGCTAGGTAATACCATCAGTACTGGTGAATTTGCTGCTTTCTTCTTGTTTGCAATTTATAATAGCTTCCCCTTCCAGTTTTGGTGGCAGTACACCTGAATATTATACTGGTTTTGGAAAACTGAAATTTTAGCTGTATTGAGACAAGCTTTCATATATTATTTACTTCTTATTTCTTAACGCCCAAACATTTGGAAAACAACAAAGCAAAAATGATGGTGGGGGAATGTCTTTTAAACTATTGTTGCCCCAGGTCTTCCCATTTCTTTGCAGGATGTACAGATCAATGCTGCTTGCATTATTTCCCTTTGGACTTCAGCAAGACATGTAATGCAAAACAGAAAAGAAATGCTCCAAAATTATTTCATTCCAGTGACCATTCCCACTCCTTCAACTGCGCAGTGTCAAATTGGACATGTCTTCATGCCTGTTGTTATTATTTCCTTTAACAATCTGGAAAATGAAACATAGCCTTGGAAATCTTACTATCTGTTGGTAGAACTATATGTGAAACTTTACCAATATAACATTTTCTGTTGCAAGGAAATTGAAAATCAGATCTCCCTCTATTTGTACTGCAGATCGCTGAAAATAATATGACCTGTTTTCTTTTCATGGTTGTTTCTGCTTAACCTAATATATTTGGTATGTCAGGAAACTAAAGTTAAGCAAGCGACAATGCCTGTTCAAATGGGCGTTATGCCATGTAAACACCTTCACCTTCACAGTCCAGCAGGTTTAAGAGCTTTTCATGACCTCAAAGTCTTCAGAACACCTCATCATCCACAGATCATTGGCTAGGAGAGAGAAGCTCAATTAACAGAGTCACACATCCTAGACTAAAATGAATTCAAAAACTGCATTCAAACACACAACTGGGAAAATGTCCATCTGTCCTGAAAAAGTAACATGCTTGCATTTTTGCTAATATGAGTAAGTAGTATAAATCATATGCATACATGCCCAACAACAGAATCCTTAGTTCTGAAAAAAATAATAATTTTGCAGGTTCTATTTATAGTATGTGGTGCACAAATTTTGAAAATTCAGTTTACAGGTTCTATTTGCAATGTGTCGTGCATAAATTCTAAAACATCTAGATATTTTTATCTCTACTTGTGCAATTTTCATGCTTAGTTTACTGGCTGTTAGCTAGAAAGCTTTTATTTAGAGCTACCCCACAGCATATGAATAATGAACTGAATTGTAATTTTCATAAGCAAGATATTTAAAAGAGATCAGCAAACGTTTTTTTCCTTCAAGTTAGCATGCCTATTGGACAAAAAATGTCTGTCCTGTTATGCCCACAGCTAGTTTATTGTGACCTATCTCTTGGACAATTTGCCTGAATATTTTACAACTTTTCAGGAGGCTACAAAAGGGACAGAAATACAAAAATATATTCCTAAATAGAGCAAAGATAATGAACAGAAATTAACATATTTCATCTCCTTAATCAAATTGTTCTACAAAATTAAATTCCCTCCCTTAGCTGAACAGTTACACGTCAATGTTATTTATACTGGTAGAGTTCTAAAGCCACCTCAAATATTCTATTGACCAAGATTTATATTGTCAATATTCTATTGACTGGGCTAATTTGAAGTGGCATATAAGAAGAATATTATTTCCTGATAAAACAATTGTTTTAGCTATTATGCTACCGTTTTGAGCTTACTCAGCATTGCTTCTGCACTTAAGAGTTGTTGCTATTATTATCATTCAATCAATGTACATCCTACATTAATTCAGATCTGTTTAGCTTTAACAAAATAGCTTTAGGCATGCAACACTACCATATATGTTCCTGAAAACAGCAGATAGCTTACAGTTCATTTTAATGAGTTGGACTTGCCAACCACTCTCAAGATTTCAAGAGAATATAAATCAGACTTAATATATATTTAATACTCAGTGCCTATATACAAAGTTTGTAAATGTTTAAAAAGAAGATGCATAAATCTATTATCAATCATTGTTGGGAGGTTGACAATGAACCATACCTGAATAAAAATTACTAAAAAGCACAAATAGAAAAGTACTTTTTTAAAATTAATTTAATTAAACATTAAAACATTACAATTAACATTTCTTCAAAAGTACTAACTACATCTATAAACTAAATAACTATATACAGTACTTTAAAGAAGTATTTAAAGAACACTATATACACTATTTTAAAGAAGAAATCTAAGCTATGATATTAGAGAACTATCTGGTAAAAGGGGAGAAAAAAACTACTTAATTTTCTAAGAGGGAAAAAAGAAAAAATAGCAACCTTAGATAAACGAAATTTTAAAAAAACATGAAATATCTGCATGAAATTTCTGTGTGGAATGAAATAGGAGTTATGCTATGTATGTTATAAAGTTATATTATGTAGGATTCAGAGTGCCTTGCTAATTCAGCAGTTACAAACTTGCCAATAAAACCGAGCGGCTCATGGGTTCTCAAGATGTGTGCTTATCTACAACAGCACGTTGGTAATGGAATTTCCATTTGACTGACACAGAAAGAGCTTACATATTCACAAGTAATTAATCAAGAATCAGAGGAAAAATAGCCTTCTTAAATTGTTTGTTGATAGTGATCTTAGGTTACTGAAAATGGTGTCTGACTTGTTCTAAATGCAACAGTATCCAGCACCATAAGAATTAGGCCTGACAATTGATTAAGGAAAGTAAAAAAAAACAAATTAAGCACATTTAATATAGCAAATTAAAATTGGAATAGTTTCAAAGAGCTGAGTAACAGGTGCTGTTTTAAATTGTTTACTACTGAATTTGAGATAACAGTTTCCAAAAATATCAGAAAGAAACTTAACAGTAGGGAACCAATGTTTCAGAGCGTTCAATTAAGACAAATAGAATAGGTGCTGAGGTAGGATGCACTAAACTTCATTAATTATTTTCTATTCTATTTTAGGGCCTGTTTTTTAACTCTCAGTGCTAAACGTCAGAATATCCCATTTCTAAATAGTAGTATACCTTGCCAAAGGGAATATACCTGTGTGTGTGTGTGTGTGTGTGTGTGTGTGTGTTGGGCAGATGAAATAGATGGTTCAATAACTGATCAATAAACCATGTACTACATTTTATGTTCACCTTGGTCTGAGGTACTATCTAAAATCCAGCAAACTTTTTTCCATTTATAGACATGGTCAAGAAATCTGGGTACAAGAAGTAATGGAGACATTAGAGTGTCTTGACAAAAATAGTCCTTTCAAATCCCCAATGGATATATTGGTAGTGATTTTCACTGATGTCAAAAAGAATTTTCCTTTGAATGCAAAGTAGCTTCTATGTCAAGCAGCGTGAGGCTTACATTCTATTTCTGCTCTTCCACAACCAGAGGCTGTGCAAGGACTTGTGACATCATTTCCATAACAAGTAACCAGCATAAAATACAAGAGAACCGTGAAATATTTGAGTGCCCATATTTGTACATGTATAAATGAAAAAAATGAAAAAGAGTAGCAAAGGAGGGTATTTTTGCTTCATCTTGTCTTTCACCACTATTTTTTTTAATTTGTGGAGCCAATTGTTTCTACCAGGCATATGAGATCCAACAGTATTGGGATGCTAGAGGTCCCATCGATCAAAGAGTATCATCTACTGGGACTCAAAAAACAGACTTTCTTGGTTGTAGTGCCAACTTCTTGGAAAACCACATTCCATGAGATTCAACATATTCATGTCAGCTTTTCAGAAAGCCTGAAAGATTTGGTTGTGTTCCCAGGCATGGGAGTCAGAAGAAATAGTGTAGCTTTTGTTGTTATGGATATTATTGTTACATTTAGATGTACATGTCAAGGATCTAGTGTTGCATAGATTTTTGCCTATATTTACCTTTAAAGATTTTATAACCTGCTTAAAGTCACTGTGATGAGTTGCACATCCATACAAATTAACTACGTAAGTAAATAATGCTCATCCTAGAGGGTAACTGTGCATTTATGAGAAACATACTTTCTAGTATTTTTAGATTTTGCTGAAAAATACCCTTTTTAGCTATCAATCTGAACACTCACTCCATCTGAATGTATCCTTCAGCTTAAGATCATAAAACATCAAGAACCAGTTTGTGGATTATAGCTGCCAGCATTTTATTAGCAGGCTACACATGGATTCATTTAAATTGGACTCCCTGTAGCAAAGTTTTTAGAAATTCCTTCAAACAGCTAGAATATAGATCAGATTCAGTAATGTAACCAAGAAAACCAAAATGAAGGAGCCTGCAGTGCTTTTCATTTTTTAAAATATTGTTTCATTATGTGATATCCTATAATCACAACAGCTTCTCTCAATGACAGAGTTCTTATTCATGCCAGTGGCACTGCATTGCATTTTTTTCCTACATGAAGCAATCAAAAAAAAGGAAGGAAGGAAGGAAGGAAGGAAGGAAGGAAGGAAGGAAGGAAGGAAGGAAGGAAGGAAGGAAGGAAGGAAGGACCTACAAAAATGCTGTGCAGAAGACTTCACCAAAGGCTTCTCCAGAAAGGGGAAGAAATGGCAAACAATGGTCTACAGAGAACTAGAGTCAGAAATGTGATATTCCCATCCTAACATCACTCTGAATTAATTGCAGGTTTACTCTGCAACTCAAACACCACCACTGAAGGCCTTTTCTTCATGATTTATCTCAGTCTGGTTGCTTGTTTTTAGTTTCATCATAATAAGAACTAGGGCTGCAGACATTTTTTTAAAAACCTGTGTGATGACAGGATCTAATGGGGTATGTGGGCTTGTGGGTAATTAATGCTAGGGGTTGATTAGGTAATAGTGGGTAGCATTTATGGCAGGCAAAGATGTGCATCTTAGAGGTTAGCCAACATGGTATGCAGCTGACATAATTAACATTGCAGGGAAGGCTGATTCAGCACTCTTTTTCTTGGTAAATTTCATTCTGGGCATGCTGAGGTCTCTGATGCATCTGGAAAAGTTTTGAGCTAATTGAAAAAATATGCAGTTGGACAGAAGCCTGCTTGAAGCAAAGTATCAGAGTAACATGGAACTATAAATCACAGTACAGAATGTTTTTATGAATATGTATCTGAGGAGCCATCTCTCCTCAATGGGACAAGTCTGCCTCTCTTGTGCCAGCAGAAGAGGCCTACTAAGGAACTCTGGCAGGCAGGGTCATGTGCTGTGGCCTCATCCCTGTGGAACTCTCTACAGCTATAAAGATGTGGTGGCACAGTGGTTAGAATACAGCACTGCAGGCTACTTCTGCTGACTGCCGATTACCAGCAGTTTGGCAGTTCGAATCTCACCAGGCTCAAGGTTCACTCAGCCTTCCATCCTTCAGAAGTCAGTAAAATGAGGACCCAGATTGTTGGGGCCAATTTACTGACTCTGTAAACTGCTTAGAAAGCACTATGAAGTGGTATATAAGTCTAAGTGCTATTGCTATCACTGGAGGTGTGAACTTCTCCCACCCTCTTGGCATTCTGGAAGTGTAATAAAACTTGGCTTTGCCAGTTGGCTTGGAGCCCTGAGAGTGGCACTTATTCCTGAAGGTGGCTGATGGGGTAAGAAGGCCTTAGCCCCGTCATATGTTTCTTAGTCCTGTTTAGTTTTCAATTTTTAAATAGCAGTTTTAATATTTTAATTACTTTTCTGTTTAACTTTTTATCATCTGTAGGCCACCCAGAATCATCTTACAGTGGAGGTGGGCAGCATAAAATTTAATAAATAAACAAGTAAATGAACTTTGTGACAGATTCAAATCTTGATAGGCGAAATGTTTAACCTAGGGAATGTATTTGGAGTTTCAGGAACTCATAGATGTTCTCACCAAGTCACTATCTTGGAGAAAACCTGGAATGACAGAGCGCGTCCTAGCAAACTCCAGTGGTACAACCTAAACAGTTTATTTGTCACAAATGGTTGTTTGGATAGAATAGAATAAAATAGAATACCTTTATTGTCATTGCATTCCACAAATACAGTGAAATTTGAAAGCTACTTGTTGACTACCACTGACACTCTTAGACCAGTGGCAACTGTAATACAAAGAATGAGTATAAACTCCATGGAAGGAAAGCTTTTCTTCAGTACCCTATAACTTTTGAACAAGACAACGTCTCCTTCATTCAATGCAGTACTAATTTGGGGCTATACGTGCATATGGCACAATGAATTGGTAGTAATTTGTTACTATACAAGGGAAATTTCATTCTTAAACACTGAAACATTAATCTGTATTTGTTCACTATCAATCATTCACTGAAAATAGTTTTTTCCAAGGTTCATAAATATAAAGCAGTTCAAAAGAGAAGCATTTTAATGAGCAGGTGGGCTAGATTTTGAATGAGAAATTATCTTTTCCTAACCTTTTTCATTTCAAAAGCTTCTTAAAAAATACACCCTGGATTTTCCAAGGAACATCAATATAACTTTTCAACCTATGCAAAATACTGGAAGGCTTTAATAGCTTTTTAAAAATTAAAATGAACAGGAAGACAACAAATAATTTAAAAAGAATCAAAAGGAAACCAAAAACAGAGAGACGGAAGAATAATTTGAAAAGGAATTAAAACATAATGCTTTATAAGATTGCATTGCTAAAATCCTATGGATATTGGAAATGCAAGAGAACTTAAAAGTGTCTGGCTTTGGTTATTAATTATACAGCTATACAATTTGTGCAGATTGCAACATGTTATAGATAGTCCTTAATGTATGAATATACTAGGCTACCTCATCTGTCTACTTCAGAATTTATATGATAACAGAACAGAATATGGAGAAAACAAATGGTTTGAAATCATGAACTTCAAAATATGCTGTTGAAACTGCTTTGAGGTATTTTAAATGAGGATGAGTTCTAAGGCAGGTAGCCCCCTGTCCATTTTAGGATGCAATCCTGTATACTTTACCCTGAATAAACCCCATTACACTAAGAAAAACTTGTTCTTAAATTAACTGTGAGCAGGCCAACTGAATCATTCCCACAAATGTCAACTTAATAAATAAATAAAACCAAGACATTTAAAAAGCATGAGGAATGAAGAAGTGAATGAGCTGATCTAATTTATTCTTTACATTCATATCATTTTAACTTAGCCAGGTCATATAACTTTCTTCAGCCAATTCTAGGAGAGAACCTAAATTCTGGAGCTGCATCTGTCTCAATTCTTTTTTTAGAAGAAGAAACTACACTCTAATTATTTTCACATGGAACCTAAAACCAATTTCCATCCAACAGATTTGGACTGGGGATATGAATAGATGGCAGGCAATCACGGTCACTCGCACCATGTGTTGCCAGCAATCATGGGCACATGCCTTGATATGAATCTAGATTACTACCAAGTAACATTACCCATAGATTTTGCTACTGTAGTGTTACCTATGTGTGGAGGTTTGTAAGAATCCTATTTTAAAAAAAAAAGACAGGCTAGAAGAGAATTTCCTGGGATTCTTCCTACAGCAGAAACCCCACAAAAGTAAATTTAATATTATTTCTGCAACTTTGCTTAAATGAAACAGATTCTGAAACACATGCTGAATCATGTTCAAGTTACTGTATAATATTAGATGGGCTGTAAGCAAGCAATCTTAAAAGAACTCAAAAGATATTCTAATAAATATAGAAATAGGGCTATGAAAATCTTTTTAAAAAAGAGTTCTTCAGTGTTAAGGAGAATATACAAAACATCTCCATTCTAGGAAAATTAACTGAAAATAAAACTGCGTATTCATTGCATATATATATATATAGAAAGCACAATGTGACCATACTCAACGTATAGCATAATTCTAATCATGATATGTCAAAAAGCGAAACTGGAAAGCTGGAAAGGACATAAAGAATGTCAGTCAAACTGCATGGGAATGTGAGATGGAGAGAGCTATGGCAGCCAGACCAACTTGTAAAATTCCCATAGACAGCTGCTACTGTAAAAACAGAATCTGGACTACGTAAGAGCACTAGATCAGATCAGATCAGATCCAAATATTATTCTATTTCATCTTGGAATCCAGCATAATCTGCAGTTCCCTTGAGATTCATCACAAATTAAACAGAGAAACATAGTCGCTCTATCAGTGCTATGCTTGGACTGAAAAAATGGCAATTATATGTGTCTTTTTAAATTTGCCACTCAAAAGAACAAAAAATGCAGAGATCCTTTTTGTTAACACTATGAGAATTGCCAGAAAAAGGAAAAATGTCAGCTTTAATTATCCAAGTAATTAAAAGATAGCTGTCATGAAGCCTGAGTGAAGACTAACTGGAAAGATCTAATTTAGATCTTTAACCATACAGATAAATCCCATTTGATTTAAAAGATTCTATTAGGTCAGCAGTAAGCAATTTGTGATGCTACCAAGCTTGCAAAATTTAATTCTCAACAGTCCCAGCCTGCTTACCTAACAGTGAGAAAGATGCTAACTATATGGAGCCAACCCCGTCCTGCAGTTTTCCATGTTCCATGCCCCATCAGTTGAAATACAGATCTCAGGGAGATCTCTTGGGAGAACTTCCTGCAGTAGATCACTTTCTCTTGTAGGAGCTTCCTCTTGGAAGCAGGAAATTAATTTAGAATTTTTCAAATCTTTTGAGAGGAATGCTCACAAAAGCCTCAGGTGAATATGGGAATATTCACAAAGCTCTGCCTTGGTTTATCATAAACCTTCAGAAAGGATCGGTTTCCTGGCACACTCTAGCTTCTTTCAGGCATGTTAACTCTACTGTGACTTTGTTGATTTTCCCCTCTCCCTAGTTGGCTTGAAGATTCCCTTTTCTGAGACTCTGCTTAATCCAATCCAATTTTAGCTGGGCTCAGCCACGTCTCTTAATTAGATCCTCTCCTAGCCTTTTCCCCCACCCTTCCATTCTTTCCTCTCCCTCTATCATTGTGCAGAACATACAAGCTCTGCCCTCTTGGTCGTGTTCAATTTCATAACCCAAAAATGAAAAACAACCCATCTCTCTTCTCTGTTCAGTCATGGGTTCATGGCTTGCATAAAGCAGTCCAGAATTTTTCTACAAGTACTACATAGAATAGATTAATACAAGTAGTGATCGAACACATAATATGAACTAGAAACTTATGTTTTCTCATAATCTTATGTTTTACACAGGGGCCAAAAGCTAAGGTGTATTTTCCCTACGGTAGGTTTTCCATCTACCTCCTTCAATGTAGGTTGGGTTCCTTGTGATGTAAGAAAAATTCAGTAAAATTTTTAAGCCTGCATAGTGCTTTATTAATGTCATTGTTTTAATTCCCTCTTCCAAATGAGCTGAAATCCAGTTATGTACTTGAGTACTTTGTGATGCTTGAAAACTGATATGATTATAAATGTGACAATAAATGTGATTTTTAAAAATAGCACATTTTTTGTTGTTTTTCAGATTCTCTTATTATTCCCTAACTCTAAATTCAAACAGCAAAAATTGCCTTAAAAATATTTCTCTGGAATCCTCTGTCGAACTCTACACCAGTCACATTTTATATATTTAAGAGAGATTTTGTTCAGTTAAGGAGTATTTCTGACATTTTGTTCAAATTCAGGGACAACTATCAGTGGCGGCTCACGAGAACCAAGATACCTAAACTCATAATGAAGTTCAGGATCTCTCCCGGATTATTTCAAGTAACAGAAACAGATGCTTATCTGTCTTTCCCATGTGGAGTGGGAATGGCAATTCCAATCAACCCTCCATCAATGGTTAATGTCTAGGAATAAAAAGAGATGCAGTGCAAAGCACCTGAAAAGCTACATATTCCCCACATGATTTCTAAAGATTTATTGATGGTGATGAAATGAGCAAAATTTGCTTTATTATTGTTCTACCTAAAATCTGCAAGGATTAAAGTAGTTTAAAGCAGTCTTTCTTCCAGGAGGCAGCACTGAGGAATTCTGTTAGTTGGGAAAAGCTGATGAAGATATTGTCCCACTTACTATAGGGCTTTACAAAAACATTATACAATAAATTACAGTATGCTGGTTAACAACCAATGACCTTCATGGCCAAGCAAGGATTTTAAATCCTCAACTCATTATTTCACCAGCTCTCTTTCCTTGGATGATCAAGTTCCACACTCCGATTTAGCAAGAGGTTATGGGATGACAATTTTCTCCTACAAAAATTCAGATGTATTCTGCAAGAAAATGAAAGCCAGTATTTATTTTAAACTAGAAGACGCTATCATATAATTGCAAATCTGGTAACCATAGTAATAGTAAACTAACCATCTTAAAGTGTGGAGTATTATAAGAAATACAGAATTATAAATGAAGGTTCATGTATGTAACGCACAGATTAGAAAACAAGAGTTGAAAAGCAAACACAACTATTCTTTAACATTATAAACAGACTTCTATCGCCCCTGATGAAATGTTGAGTTTTGTGCTATAGAAATCCTATCTCAGCCTGTAGAATAGCATCATTGCATCATTATTCATAGACAGCAATATGGACAAGTAAGTTGAACAAATCTATACTGTATTAGCCAAACCAAAAGAAGATGCAAGTAATAAGATTTCAAAGGAAGGACTGGAGCTCAGAGTCAAGAGGGTTAGCTGCAGAAAATGGCACTGAAAACTGTTTCTTAAACATGGAAGAGATCCAAATCTTTTAAAATCAAATCTATTTGGCTTTAACCAGATACAAGAAACAGATTTCTATATTGAGATTTTAAGCTAGGGGTGTGGTAAAGATGTTGATTCCTTGTAAGAAGATTCACATCAAAAACATTCTACTAGATTCAGACTTCAGGAACTTGCCACCACCTCCTCCTTCCCTTTTATTTTGAGACACATCGAGTAATTTGACAAGTTATTGCACTGAAAACTGTCCCCAATCTTAGGAGGAACATCTATTTTTCCTAGGGCTGAAATTATAAACCTAGGATTTCCACTGAGAAAATAATACCATTCATGTCAGACTCTACAAGAAATGTTGATACTTGTAGACCCAGTCTCAATTCCATAAAGAAAAGAAGTTCCACTGCCTTTCTGAAACAACAGCCACTTACTTTCTTTTCAGTTTCTTGGAATTAAGGAGAAAGAGGAGGCAGTGAAGATTATTTCTATCAAGTTTTCATGATTGTACAAACCAAGTTTTTGGAAAAACTTGGATGTGTCTTCATGATTTTTTTCAATTATTTAAGTATTAAACCAAATTAATACAAATACGAATGGAAGGGCATGTCCAGTATATTTATAATTATCCAGGTATTTGGGTACACAGGAGACATAGTGGCCTAAAGATTTCAGGAAATACTAGATTTTCCCCCCAGATAAGTGTAATTATTTGTAATTGCTTACAATTCCCCAAAATGATAGATAAATTTCACCAGACACAACCTTTGCTTGACCGAAGTAGCTAATCCATACTTCCCCTACCACCCCGTCACTCAAATAATAGGAATTAACAAACCCAAGTCTCTGTAAAATATATTTCCAGTAATCAGTTTCATATATTCTGATCAAGTAGTTTTGGTAATTTTCAAATATCTAGAATCCATAAATCTGGTTTGAGGCTGACAGAACCAGCACATTGCTTTTGATGTATGCTTGCTTATTCCCTTGTTATCCCTTCCTCTTCTATCTTTCTGCTCTGCAAGAGGGAGGGCAAAAAAAAACACAGATCAGGCACAGGTCTAGGCATACTGTACTGACTGTAATGGTGGTCATGTGACTGAAGAACATTGCAAAGATTTTTTAAAAAGCAGGCATTGGCTGGTAAGCTTTTCCCCCACAGTTTTTGTAACTTTGAAAAGTCAGTCAGTAAATAAGAATTACCTGTACAAAGATGTCAATTTCTTTCTGCTGACAAACAATAGGCTCTCAGCTTCTTGGGATACACAGGTAGAAAAAACGAAAGTCTTAGGACTAGTATATACAAGCTCACAGTTGTTAGTTTTCTGTTAATTATTGCTTTTCTAGTGTCTGTAATTTTATCTATAATAAAATTAGAGTTCTATCCCTGAATTTCTGAGCACTCGTCTTTTGAGTTTGAACAACTATAGGTGAAGACTGGAAGCCAATGAGCTGTGCCAGGCTAGAACAGTGTGCACTGTCACAGAATGCAACTATGGGATGTGATCTTAATTACTACAGTGAAAAAAAAAGTTTCTGCTGCAGCCAGGTGACTCTTCAGCTAAAGTTGGTGCTCCATATATAACAAAAGCTACCATTCAAGTTGACTTAAGAATAAGAACGAAGCTAGTCAATCTTTCTCTTGCATAGATGTTGAGTTGGCATATTTTGTTTCCACTGAGGACAAGAAATCCCAGATCCCATCTGCAATTAAACTATTACAGGAGATAGAAGCATACATTTCTAGGAAAGAACAGGTGGGTGATATTTGTTTGTTTACCTACTTCATTATATTTATTACCACACACTACAAACATTCTTGGTGGTTTACAATATAAGCAGGTAAAATGAACGTATAATTGAGAAAACTATCAATTGATCCATCTCAAATATTCAAAAGCAATTTTTAAAATGGAAAGTTCCATGAAGAATTATTGCCTTGACTGACTCTCTAAGCATTATAAGAGAGGCACCCATCCAGATTCCCCGGGGGGAGGGAGAGCTGTTCCACAGAAAAGAAGCAACAATAGAAAAACATTGTCTGAATTACACGCATGGAGAAGGGAAGAACCCTCAGCATCCCAATATGAGATAGATGGACCAGATAGATGGTTCTGCTTGAAGGAGAAGATGCTGGAGATGTGCAGGTATTGAGTCCAAATGACCTTTAACATAGATTAAAACCCACCTCTACTGGAAGTTAATGCATTTCTGTAATAGTTACAAATGACTCTCGCCCACTAAAAGGCTGGCCACTGTTTTCTTATCAATCGTAGCTAGATTCCAATGGTAGATCCATTTAGAATGCCTTACAGCAGGCTATTCTAAGAACTGATGAGCATGTGAGTTATATTGCTATATTGAAAGATCAATACAACCAGTTTACAAATCCAAGGGGAAATAAGAATTATCTGTCTAGGGTTGCACAACATTTTGCATTAAAAAGGGGGGGAAAGTGTCATGGGTTGTGCAGGGGTATTTATGTAACATCAGTTTGCAACTCCTTAGATCCAATACATCTTTTACCAGACTGAGCTGTAGCTGCAACGTCTTTGTGTGATCCAGTGAAAAGATGCATCGGCTTTAAGACACTGCAGATGGGAGCTGTCTGAACTCCCCCCCTCTACCTCCACAATATTCTAAAGGGTTCTTCAAATCCAAAACACCGCAGTTTTAATTCTTTAAGTTGCTAATAGCTGCCTGTACCGACTATTTCTAAGAAAAGCTGGGTACTCCTAATTGCATTCAGATTGCCACTGAATTGATACATAAACTGCAAAATACACAGAAATAATCAGACAGGCAGTCACAATGCAGTGTAGGGTCTTAGTTTTGATTGGCTTGATTGGGATTGGACAGATTGGATTTGACCAGAATATCTGTGATATTTTAAACTGCAGAGCTCTTATCTCTGTAATCATCTTGCTTTACTAGTCCTCATGCATCTTTATCAATAATTAAAGGATCAGAGTATCTTTGCTTGTTCTAATTTGCAGGACAGGAAGCTAGGAATAATATTTACATTAGAACTGAGCACAAAATTACCTTATGAAGTTCATACCAATTTGACCTTATCAAATTCATAGAAAGAACTGACTGGATGTTTTTTTACTTGCAACTAAATAAGTGTACAACACCATACTTTAATTGTGAGAATTTCAATGAATTTCTCCCACCTCTCTTTGATAAGTTTTGCAAAGCATTCTCTTTCATCCAACTGAATGAGAATCATGGAGGGGGGAACAATCACTGCCTGATGTTAATTTATACATTTAGAAGTGGTTCTCGGCTTGTGACAATTCATTTAGTGGCCGTTCAAAGTTATAATGGCACTGAAAAAAGTAACTTTTCACGATCTTTGTAGCAGCCCCATGATCATGTGGTCAAAATTTGGATGCTTGGCAACTGGTTCATACTTAGGACCACTGCTGTGTCCTAAGGTCATGTGATCCCATTTTGCAACTTTCTGACCAGCGGTGTCAATGGGGAAGCCAGATTCATTTAACAACCGGGTCACTCACTTAACAACTATGGCAACATTGTAAAATGGGGCAAAACTCACTTAACAAAGGTCTCCCTTAACAACAGAAATGTTGGCCTCAGTTGTGGCCATAAGTTGAGGACTACCTGTACTGCACAGAAATAACGCAGTGGAAAATCCTGTTGGTGACTGTTGGTCATGGTAACCAGAGCATAACCCTGGGTGATGTCATAAATGGAGGTGGGGAGTGGCTCAGCATCTTTCAACCACCTTAGAACGATCTGCTTACCTTCCAGGACCACTTCCTTGCCAGTCTTCTTCAGAGCTTGCACTGCTTCATCGTGTGAGGCATCAGACAGGTCACCACCGTTGACGGAAAGGATAGCGTCCCCTACAAACAGCGCTTCCGTCTGGTCTGCAGCCAGCCCTTTAAATATCTTGGATATCAGGATAGGCATTTTATTTTCTCGACCACCTGGAAATAAAACCCGAATAAAAGCCACTAAAGAAGATGTCATACAAAGATATGAAAAAACAAACCAACAAACAAAGCTTCCCTGATATTTTTTGTACCTTCTTTTTGTGTTTTTGGTTTGTTTTTGTTTTTTTGCAAGGGGTGGTAATTAAGGATAGAGTCAGTTACATTTCCGGATCATTTCTGGAGTTGTTACAGGGAAAAAAAGATATCTGAACAAGAGCAGTTTTTATAAAATGACCCAGCTGTGAAAATAGAGATAAGTGCAAAACAACATTTTTTTCTGATGAGGTAATTATACAAAATAAATGTTGTGCTAAATAATTCATAAAACTACTTATCCACAATTCATAAAACTACTTATCCACATTCTAGATACAGATAAGATAGATATGTACTATAGATAAGATTTTACATGCTTTACTTGAGAAATATTGTATTTTAAGCTTTGAAAGATATTTTATTATATTTTGATTGATCTTAATCTTATACTATATCACATGTATATATTGTGTGATAAAACATATCTGTATTGGATTTTGTTTTGGTTTATTTATTTGTTTTTTATCGTTGAAAAATAACTATTTACATCACTTTATTTACATTTCTTTCAGGACTCTGGCACTCAGTATGTCACCCAACATACTAAATTTAAGACAGAACTTTTGTGCCATAGGTATTACACACACACAAAATATCTTAATACATTTTAAGCCTTAATATTTAAGTTTAAGACCCAGCTCTCTGGAAAAAGCTCTAATGCTGGGAAAGGTAGAAAGAAAGAGAAGTTGAGGAACAAAGTGGATGGACTCAGTTACAGTGATGATGAGCCTACTGTTGGGAGACTTGAAGGACCAAGTTAGGGGTAGGTCATCATGGAGGAACTCTATCCAAGTGGTTACTAGGAGTGAAAAACAATGTGATGTCACATAATCAATTATCAAAAATGAGTCTAAATAGAGTTGCCCAATTTGACTTCTGCAGTGGCTGAACAACTACACAAGCTCAGTAATCCAGAGTATATTTCCTTGTCTTTTTCTTTTTAGAAAAAGCAAAAATAAAACTTTTCCCACAGAGAAGTATAGTTCTAAACCCAAATGGGATTTTAAAGGACAAGTCTGATCTAAAAATATTAGATAACAGCACATCTGTAATGTTATGTAAACACACTATTTTTAGCTCTTACCTGAAAGTATCTGCATAATAGCAATAGCACTTAGACTTATATACCATGTTATAGTGCTTTACAGCCCCCTCAAAGTGGTTTACAGAGTCAGCATACTGCCCCCAATAATTTGGGTCTGCATTTTACCCACCCTGGAAGGATGGAAGGCTGACTCAACCTTGAGCCTGGTGGGATTCGATCTACCAAATTGCAGTAGGAGTAGCTTGCAGTACTGCACTCTAACCACTGTGCCACCGAGGCTCATAATGAAGAGAATATGTCTGAATATTTAATATTCCTCTAACTAGAAAGCCCAAATTAGTTGTTTTCATTAACTGATTCTATCTGCACAATCTTTAAATCCTGGAATGCCATTAATAAGATTACACAAAGAAGATGCAAGATTAGATGCTCCCACATCTCCCAAATCCTCATAGGACCTTCAGGACTAGGAAATTTATTGCAATGCAAGTATTTATGGACTGAAGCCAGATTCTCTAGATGTATAAGACAGAAAAAGACTGACTCCTTCACTTTACATTCATACTTACCAACCAGGCTGAGTATTATTTATAGATGTGGTGATAACTTTGTTTTCTACAGTTCCCATGACACTTAGATGCAAATGACAACCCCTTTTCTCTACAAGGTGTGCTGTCCCTTCTCAATTTGAAGGTCAAAGATAACATGGCATCAGAATGCTTTATAAAGCATTATTTGAGAAGATCTAATTCTCTCCAGTTATTCTACTAATCTACCTGTTACCCATAGTCTTTTACATCTGTGTAAGTCTCATGGAGAAATGTGTTGCCTGTTGTAATTCTGACCCTTTACATTCAAATGAAAGAAACATTCTTTGGATATCTTATTTTCCCCTCTTCTGCTTTCTAGACCACATGAGCAGTCACAAGAAATAAGAATACAAGAGCCATGCTAGAGACTAATGAAGTGTGGCCTTGTCTTCTCCCAGGATGGCAAGAAGCTCTTCTAAGCAATGGTTTTGAAAAGTGGTATCTAAAGCATGAGACCAGCCTTCTCTGAACCGATTGCTCTACAAATATATTGGTCTATTACTGTTATAATTCACAGTCAAACCTATGTGATACATATGATAATTCAGAGGTTTTACCATGTCCAATTTTAAAGGCATCATGAGAGAGAAAGAGAGAGAGAGAGAGAGAGAGAGAAAAGGAGGGGGGAGGGAGGGGAGAGAGAGAGAGAGAGAGTGTCAGGCAGGCAGTCTCAGGGCTTTTTTGAGATCCTCTTTCATCCTTTCAGCAATATAAAGCTATATAGTTATCCAGAAGCCAGTCCTACTGAATTTAAAGGAATATATTTCCAGGCAAGTTTATATAAATTTGTAATTTAAATATCTATTAAGGATACTTAACATTTCTTCATCAGCAATTAATTAGACAATTTGTATTTTTTTCTTACTTGTGCAAAATAAAGAGTTCTTAGTAGTTTTAATATGTAGTCCTGTGTATTCTTAACTGGGTATAGGCATATATAGGATTTGCATTGTTAATACTGTTCCACCCTAAAAAGTTCTTCCTATATTTAAGAAGCTCCTGCATAGCACTGGACTAAGCTTTGAACTTGATGTCAGGGCAAACATTGCAAATGGAGCAATATAGATTTACTATGGATTTACATATTCACAAGCGGCAGTAGTAACAGCAACTGTAGCCTATGGATTCAGAATCTGGGGGAACATAGGTGGCCACACCTGACTACCTGTAAACACCAAGCAGCCCTGGACTTTCACAGTGCAGCATTGAAGCAGAATCTTGGTTCGTGCATTGCGCTAATTTATGGCATGTCTAGCTCTTGCTTATTGAATAAAATATGATATGCTGGATTCACGCAGCATGTTAAGCCACAAGCTACCTGCTTTACCACAATCAACAAATCCAGCCAGAAAATTCAGTCGGAAAACCTTCCTCTTAAAAATAATTATGTTTTAAAAAATGGAACCTAAACATCAGATCCTGCAGAGCAAAATTTACATAAATTCCACGAATTATAATTGTATAAATTATAATTTTGAAAAAACCTCAAGATAAAGCCCATTAAGATAGGGTAGCTTTATTTATCCAGTAGATGAGAGGGAGGGTGGCATGAAGGGAGGGGGAGAGGGAGAGAGAAGAGAGAAGAGGGAGAGGGAGAAGGGGAGGGAGGGATGGAGAGGGGGGAGGGAGGGAGAGAGAGACTACATCATCTATTCTTCCATGGGATTTTTGCATAGTTTCTCAGACATGATTTTTAGTCTGCAAACCATACACTTTGCAGATGTCTAAGATCAAGCTAAGAGAAGAATGCAGCATTCTTTCCAAGTTGCGACTTTCAAACTTTAATAACAGTTCCAGTTCCTCAGGGGCGGATGAGCTCGACTGCAATTAATAAATTCCTTAATTTCGCTCCAGCTTCAGTTGGGACTTTCCTGCTCTCCTTTTCCCCATCCTCTGGAGTTTTGGTTTCTTTTTTCTTAAGGCGGGAAGAATCATTTCAAAGGTCATTTACTGCAGGAAATCAAAAGCGGCTAGTAAAAGGAAGTAGCAGAACTCTTTAACCCTGGAGAGATTCCCGGTCCCGCTACAGGAAAGCGAACGCTAGATCTCAGGTGCCCCAAAATAGCCAACCCCTAGTCCGGGGGACGAAGCAGACAGCTGTACTGTACTACGAGGGGAATCCAGTAGTGTAGCTTGGCCCACAGCTATTTGGCGTGTCAAAAAGCAGCCGGTTGAAACCAGGGTCGGCAGAGGAAAAGCAAAAGTGTGATTAAAAAAGTTGCTAGGGAGAACAATGGAAGCGAAGGGACACCTTCCCGACCCGTCTCGCCCTCCCGCTTACCTTTGATGCTGATGCCGAGGCCCCCCACGTCCTGCTTGACGATCCGCACCGTGCGCTTGATGTTGGTTAGCGAGTCCGGGACAAGGGCGCACGCCTCGGCGCCGTTCAGCTGCACCGGGCTGGGCGGCGGCTGCAGCGGCTCTTCGGAGCCCTTAGCGCTGGGGACGACGCTCAAGAAGTCCTCGGAAAGAGTCACCAAGACGCGCAGCCACTGCTCGCCCGGCGCTCGCAGCTCCAGCAAGCCGCTCTTGGGCGCTCTCCGGCCGGCCGCCATCTTCAGCGCATTCCTCGGATAGCCGCCCTCGCCGCCGCCGCCGCCGCTTCAACGCCTCCTCCCGCTTGCTTGTAATCGGGACGTGCCTACGGCGAAGAGCTACCGAAACGACCCGACGGCCAGCCGAGCGCCGAGTGAGCTAGCCGTCCCCGGCAGCGCTTCCCCGCCCAGGGAGACGCCCCTGGACCCTCCTCTCCTACCCCGGGAGGGGACTCCCCGGCACTGGAGGCCCGTGCGTGACGTCCCGCCTGGCCAAATACCCCAGGCTCGTTTGGGGGGAAGCGTGGTTGCTGCCCTAGCCGGGCAGAAGGGCAGCGCGAGCGGTGGCCTTCCTCTCATCTCCTCATAGTTCGTCATTTGGTCGCCGTCGTCTTTAACTGCCATTGCCAGCCGTACCGTCACGTCTTCCCTCAGAAAACCTGGGATGCCACATTTATTTATTTTTTAGTGTCAGGGCTCCACTATTAGGGGAGGACAAAGTTTAACAGTGAAGTTTCTGTACCAAGGAATTTCCACAGTAATGGGGAGGTGCTTTCAGTATATTCCTTTCCAGAACATAACTTTTCACTTTCTGCTCTTTACCAGTCAAGGGCACCATTTTCCTTTTTATTTAAACTTAGAGAAGAGCTTGAACAGAATCCCCAAAAAGAACACAATTGAGCCAGGCACTTTGATGTAGATATTGTTTTTTTTCAAATTGGGAAAGGATTAACCTGCTGCATAAATGTCCTTGTTGGAAAAATCTTGTAAACCATAGTTTGAAAACTTGTTGGAGTAGGTGCAGTGTTCCACAAGGCTTATAATCAGTAGTGACTTTCGGTATGTAGCTAATAGCAGTTCAGGCTGAATTCCAATTTTAAATTAACATTTAAAATGTGAATAACTTTGGGGCAGGTGATCTAATGGATCTCCGACTTTTCAGTTTGAGAAGCAGCATTTCCTGATTTTGACTTAAGTCTAAAACAAAGGTCTCCAAACTTGGCAACTTTAAGACTTGTGGACTTCAACTCCCAGAATTCCTTAGCCAGCAATACTATGCTGGCTAAGGAATTCTGGGAGTTGAAGTCCACAAGTCTTAAAGTTGCCAAGTTTGGAGACCCCGGTCTAAAATAATAGAAGCAAATTGAAATTTGAAACAAAATAGAACATTGTTGCTATCTTATGTTGATTCTGCTTCACCTTCTCTTGAATGTTGTGCTGCCTGTGTGTATACAGTGAACAGCACTGCAGCATTGTTCTATTACAATATGGAGTTTCTCCCTCCACCCCTATTCTTTTCTTAGATATACTGCTTGCGAAGAACACCCTTTCAAGACTGTCCAGATTAAAATAGGTACACCCACTTTATATTTATAACCATAAAAGTAACTCTCTCCTGAGCCACAATTAGCAAATGTCAAGAGCAGCCTCCTTCTATGAGTGGCATAACCTGAAGAATTTCTGAACGTGTACTTCTGTTACTATTTATATAACAAAGACAGGAGAAAGAATGTAAAAAAAAAAAATACATCTTTTTTTTGTAAAAAAAAAAATTTAAAACAAATAATCCATCTTCCATTTAAACATTTGTCCAGGTACAAATGTCTTGTGCAATAATTACAATTTACACATATTCATTGTATTGGTGTTCTCTATTCTTATTTAATACTGATATACATAATATGTCTAATTATTATAAGAATCCTAACATATTTAATATCCTAACATATTTAATTCTATTAGCATATTTTCTATATTTCACTAGTCTTTTTAATTTCTTTTTTATTTAAATTTCATTTATTTTCAAAAAACATGTATATTTACATTTTAACAGTTCTGTATCAAGCATTGCATTTTATTTACATTCTATTTCATATCAAATCTTAACCATATATATAACATTTCCCAAATGTCATAAGACTCTGACTCCTCTTTGCCTTTTAGTTTTCTCGTAAGCCTGTCCATCTCGGCACAATCAAGTATTTTATTAATTACCATGGTTTCAGAGGTGTGTCATCTACTTTCCAGCTTTGGGCATAGGCAATTCTCGCCGCTGTTATTATATGTTGAATGATGTATTGGGTAGGTTTCTCCAGATTTCCTTTAATCAACCCTAGTAAGAAGTTTTCTGGCTTAAATTCAATATTGTACCCTGTGATTTCTCTTATCCATGTCCAGTACATTTTGGCTTTGGGGCATTGCCACCACATATGGTAGTATGTTCCATCAATGAGCTTACATTTCCAGCATTGTGAGTTCATATTCAGATATATCTTGGCCAATCTTGCTGGTGTCAAATGTCATCTATAAAACATCTTAATAAGATTTTCTTTATATGTTGATAACATTAATTTTAGTCTTTTTAATTTATAATTTCATACACCTTGAATGCTTGTGAAGTGCAGTGATGGGGAGATCTGAGTTCACGTTCAATACTGATGGTGTTAACTAGTCGGGTAATGAAAAAACTACAAGCAAGCAACCAAGTTCAGAGAGTACTAGGAACTTCAACCCTGAGCTACAAGTATTCTCTTCTGTTGGAATCTGTATTATGCAAGGTTGAACAAAAGACAAAGGTCCAAGGTTGGATAAAGGACAAAGATCTAAGGACAAAGATTGGAGACAAGGGAGGGTCATGTTTGGAGCATATTGGATGAAGGATCTAAGGATCTAAATATCAGGATCTAAGGCTTAAAATACAAGTAATTTATAAGATATTACACTGGTAGGCTTTATGTGTACTATATTCTAGGTTTCAAATATGTAACAACAAAGTTGATAGCACAGTAGCAGAGGAAGAAAGGTGGTATTTGGTGAATCTGGAAACTATTATTTTATTTTATTTTTTCCATTGAGATGTCTTCTGGATATGTCAGGTTGTAACTGCCATTATCCCTGTGCTGTACTGACTGGGGGTGATGGAAATTACAGTCCAACACATCTAAAGTGTACCAGGAATAAAAGGCTTCTTTGCAACAAGCCATAAGTTAATGATAAAACAGGCTCTATGGCACTGTCAGAAAGAAACGCTAAGCAGAAGCTTTTGTTAAAGGATGAGAAAAGGCACCTTAAAACAGTACGCAATGCATATAAATTAATTAAAATTTCCCAAACTATTTCTGTGGTAGAAACGTTGTGCTGCAACAGTTTAGCAAAGCAACAGAGTTAATGCCTATTATCCCCACTTCAAAATCCCAGGTGCAATCTAGTTTGTTGTAGAGTTGTTTGGGGAGATTCCATTACAGGAGCATGCAGTAAGTCTAGAAAATGCTCTGTTTTGTTAATGGAAAACCAGACAAGTTCCCCACCTTGGAGATCATGCCAGTTAATACTGGGAAACATTTGGGTTGCTTCAACCCTTTAATTGCTGAGACAGAAATTACTGTAAATTTTAATGTCATTTTATATTTTATACTGTGCTGACTTTTGCTGTTGCTAATCATATATTACTTGAATTTTAACCATGATTTGCATTTTGGATATATATTTTATTTTTAAAAATTACATGAAAACACATATAAAGGAAAATTAAGGAAAATATTTTAAAAAGTGTGTTAAACAATGAAAAGGTAAAGAAAAAAGAAAAATACAATTAAAGAATTGACTTCTGAT
The DNA here is from genome assembly GCF_049901715.1 of Pseudonaja textilis. NCBI lineage: Eukaryota > Metazoa > Chordata > Lepidosauria > Squamata > Elapidae > Pseudonaja > Pseudonaja textilis. The sequence goes on along the minus strand of NC_141992.1, from coordinate 32,382,414 downwards.
CTTATTTACAGCTGTTACAAACTTATTATTCCTCCTTTTCTCTAAGATTAGATTGCATAGTTCCCCTCTGTCCCATATTCAACCCTTTTTTCTTAGCAAATCCAGAAATCACCATTTCATTATTTTTCCATTTTCAGCAAAAATTCCATAAAAAGTTTCTAGTATTTTATAAAAGTTCTTAGGGTTTCATCTGTGATCAAACAGGTCAATTTTGCCATTTCTGCAAGTTCTGCCATCTTCACAGCCTGCTCTCCCAGCATGGATATATCAGTATTTCTTCAGCATCATGCATAAAATCTCTTGGAGCAATAAGAGATTTTATTGTTTAAAATGGTAATATTCATGTGATGACCCGGAGTATAACACAAATGTAACAAAATCCAAAACATAAATAAATATCCTTTAATGCCTCCAATTTGGTCCCGCTGTTCAATAATTTTCAGTTGGAGATAAAACGTTCTCAAAAACAGTCTTCAAAAGAAAGCGATGTAGTCCAAACTTAATGAGCAGATAGAGGTGAAATAAAAAAACCCCAAAACTACAATGACAAGGATAAGTAATTACCAAATTCAAGGAGATAACAAGGCACAGTCTGTTGGAAAGATGCTAACCAAGATAACTTCAACCCAAAATAACACAGGCTTTGCTTCTGGCAACACTGTGTTGTAATTGTCTCTCTTATATACTAGCCTCACCAACTGCAACCAATGAGGAGGACTATGGCCGCTTCCTCTCTCGTAAACCAAGTTGTTGCCTTCTCCATTTCTTCCTGCATGTCCTAGGATGCAGGGGGGATGGGCCTGGTTCTTCCTCTGACTGCCCAGCCGACCTCTGCCCTTCCCCAGCCTCTTCCACCACCTCCGGAGCTACACTCCACTCCCTGTCCGCTGTTCCTCCTCTCCCTCAGAGTCCGACTCTACCAAGGGCATGACAATTCAATTACTTCAGATATGAAATACTGAAACATTCTTTTAGCAATGTTTGACAGAGTAATGATAAAAATATTGTTACAGCAGAGTATATAAAATGTATTTGCTATTATTGTACAATGCAGTCATTTTTTTACTCTAAATGAAATGGCTTTGGGGACATTCCAGCATATATGAGTAGCAATCTGGATCAGAATCATACCAGGTTAGAAATCTCCCTCATCCCAACACATTCATGTTCATGTGCACACACACACTCATCACTTCCATTACAGTATTTGAGTCATATATTGCTGTTAGCAGCAATAGCAATATCATTTAGACTTATACACTGCCCCACAGTAAACTGTACTCTCTGGGCAGTTTATAATGTAGAAGCATTATTTGCATATATATTGCCCCCAACAATCTGGGTCCTCATTTTACTGACTTCCTGAAGGATGGAAGCAGTGGTGGGATTCAAATTTTTTTACTGCCAGTTCTGTGGGCATGCTTCGTGGGTGTGGCAGGGGAAGGTTACTGCAAAATCCCATTCCCTCCCCACCCCACTAACCTGCTTTCCAGCTCTGTTCTCCTATGCAGGGCAACAAAAGAAGACCCAGCCGATCAGCTGGGACTCGGGAGGCAGAGAATAGATGGGGGTGGGGCCAGTCATTTGCTGGTTCTCCAAACTACTCAAAATTTCTACTACCGGTTCTCCAGAACTGGTCAGAACCTGCTAAATACCACCCTGGATGGGAAGGCTGAGTCAACTTAGAGCCCCATCAGGATTGAACTCCAGGCTGTGGCCAGAATTTTCCTGCAGTACTACACTGTACCAACCCCTGCACCATGCAACTGTGGAGTGAACAGGGCTTTTTGTATGTGGCTTGTAATTCCAGAAACCTGTAGAAGAGGTAGCAGTAATCCAGTTATATCACTAGGAGCCAAGACTAACACCCTTTTTCCCTTTTCATGTACTTTCCTTGGCTGACATGTGTGTGTGGGAGGAGCATTATTAAGTCTTGAAGTTGGTAGAAAACAGGAGAGTGCATGCTAGATTGCTAACATCTCAGGGCTTTATCCAACAAAATGCTGTTCAATGGCAAGAAATGTAAGGAAAATATACATGTTCAGGTACAAGATAGGTCATACCAAGTCTGCAATAAGATTTGTGAGAAAAATCTGTGTGTCCTGTAGATCACAGTTTAGCAGTCTCTTACCTTTCATATTCAGATTTCCAAATCATTTTTCTTGTTCTTGCCTGCAAAAAAGCATACACTCAATTTCCATGGTCTATATGCCACCATAGTTTTAAGTAACTGAATATCTATAATAGGAATCAAAACGTTTTGTTTTGCACTTCAAATGAGATCCTATTTCTCAGTTCTTTTCTTTTGATCAGTTTAGTGTAGAAATTGTCAACATGCTTTTAGGTGTCATTTTAAAAGATTTTCTTTTCTGGAAGACTTGGGAAGGGAGGCAGTCGGTGCAGTGTGAAACAGTAGAATATATTTTTAAAAAGATCTTTTGAAATCTTGCCTGCAGTGGCGGTGATGTCTTGAATGTCTAAGCAACAGTCTCATTTGAAAATGTAATCCTGCAACTCTTTTTCACATAGTTGTAAACAAAAAAATGTTTTAAAGGACCTAGAAAATTGCAAAGGCTTATTACAGTAGCATTTTCAGATATACTCTTTATATATTAAAGATCTAATACTCCTTGAAAAATGTAAAAATCTAGGGCTGTCAGGAAATATTAATACACTAGTGCTTACATTTAAGATAGGTTTTGAGAAGTACCTGACAAATGGAATTATTTTGATTATTGATGCTGTTAGCCCTAGACTTCCTCCAGAAGGTATAGCCTCCCCCAATATGGAAAATGTATTGGAGTTCAACTTTCATGTTTCCCAATGTTTACAGTAATGGAAAAATCTGGGACTTGACATTCAACTCATCTGAAGGCATAAGTTGAGGAAGGTTGATGCAAAGGTTCCCATGCATGCCCCACTGTGATTGATTTCCTTTGGAAAACAAAGCATACATTTGCTGTGCAGGTATAAAGATTCTTAAGTACCCCATCTTTGATTCCCAGACACACTCTGGACACTCAAATTTACAATACTAATATGTGGCTGCAGCCACAAGTACTTTCCTAATTAGTCTGTCTGCTGTCCAAATTATTGCTAAAAAAAAAATCAATTTGTCTTTGAAAACTAGTTTGAAGATTATTTACAGCTTACCTTTATATCTTCCCTGTCCTCCTTGGCTTTGTCTCATCTCCACCATTTTCTTTCCCTTCCCAGCTTGGCTACCATTTCCCATCGCCATTTTGCTGTCTTTGCTCCTCTTTTTGCTGTTTCTTTTGGAAAGAGGAAAGGAGGTGTGTGCATGATTAACAGAAGGGTTTGGTGAATGGGATATTACAACAGGTTATACCAGTAGTAGTTTTTTATGGCAAAGTGTCTCATGAAGTAACTACAGTCGGAAAAGCCTGAATAGACGGAACTCAACTTGCTTACTAGTTTATTTAACACATTTATATGGCTGCCCACCTATCCAGTGAAACTCTGATCTGTGAACAAATAAAAACATAACCAATCCATTCAAACCACAAAAAATCCATAAAGAAACTGTAAAAATCTCAGTTCTTCCATGTCACAAGTCGCCATGTCATAGCTCCAATAATTAACATCCTGCAGTGATGGGATTCAGCCAGTTTTCACCACTTCAGGAGAATCAGTTGTTAATTTTTTGAGCAGTTTGGTGAAATGGTGGATGGAAGAAATCATTAGGGCTGAGAACCAGTTGTTAAATTATTTGAATCCTACTACTGCATCCTGGCCTCAATATGGGCAGGATCAATCTTCTCATGGATTTTTGATAGGCCAGTAAAATTGTGGCCATCAGTTTTTATTATTACTTCACTAACGACCTAAAGCATGGTTGTCAAACTTGGGTGTCATGTTGCCATAATGTGATGTATTGTGGCATTTTTCCCCTTGGTGGAGCTGGGGTGGGCATGGCCGCATCCAGCCTGCAGTTTGATACCCCTGACCTAAAGCATGCCAGTCCTATCCATTCTATTAGGATGGGGTAAACCAGGGGTGGGATTCTACCAGCACTTATTCACTAGAACCGGTTGTTGACATTCTAAGCAGTTCGGAGAACCAGTTGTTAGAAGAAATTACTGACCTAATCCTGTAAGGAAGGCAGGAAGGAAACATTCTGGTGTTGCTTACAGAAACTGCCTCTCCATTAACCCTTATTACATTATTGGCAGGACTAGACATCCTGTCTCTGGAACATCTCTGGAGTTTTTTCCCCCTCCTTTGCTGGTACTTTGTTTGTGTGGAGTGACCATTCAAAGATACAATGGCACTGAAAAAAGTGACTTATGACTGTTGCAGCATCCCCACAGTCACGAGAGGCCAGGTGAGGAAATGAGTGCCTCGATGTGAGTGATATTGAGTTGACCATACCCAGCCATTAACATGACCACCAAGCCATGTCCACCCAGTCACATGACCACCAAGCCATGCCCACCACCATGAACCGGTCGTTAAAATAATTGAATCCCACCCTTGGGGGAAACCATTGGTGACAGGTGGTCTTACCAGTAAGCTAGAGTGTGTACAACTTTAAAAGATGTCAACCAGCACTTTGAATTGCCCCTGAAAGATTTCTGAAAACCAATGTTTTTATGTAGCAATGGCATAACATGGACAGATTTTGGTGCATCAAAAATTACACATGCTGCCACACTCTGGACCGCTGAAGTTTCTGCATGTGCCTGAATTGCAGCTCGGGTAGAATAAACTGCAGTATTCCAAGATCCCCAAAGAGCCTCTCCCTTTATTCAAAAATGCACTTTTATCAGAAGATAGGCTTAAGATTCAGAAGGATTTTGACAGACATTGGGCACTATCTAACAAAATGAAATTCAATGATGAAAAAAGTAAGGTTCTTCATTTAGGCAAGAAAACCAAATGCACAGGAACAGTATAGGTCGGGTGTCAAACTCAAGGCCCAGGAGCTGAATCTGGCCCATGAGGTGCTTAGATCTGGCTCATGGAGCCATCCTGGAAACAGTGAAGAACTGGCCTGCAGTACCTCCGCCAGTGAAAATGGAGCTTGGGAGGGCTTCATGCAGACAGTTGCAGGAGGCCATTGCAGTTGGAAACAGAGCCCAGGAGCCTGTTTTTGCTGACAGAGTGCTCGGACCACTAAAGGCACCCCTGGCATGAGTGACATCAAGCTGGCCATGCTCACCCCGTCCCCCCAAGTTCAAACACAACCCTGATACGGCTCTCAATGAAATTGAGCTTCACGCTCCTGGTATAACTGTGAGAGAGATCTTGGAGTCCTAGTGGACAATCACTTAAATATGAGCCATCAGTGTGCTACAGCTGCCCAAAAAGCCAACACAGTCCTAGGCTGCATTAACAGAGGGATAAAATTAAGATCATGTGAAGTCTTAATACTACTTTATAATGCCTTTATAAGACCACACTTGGAATACTGCATCCAGTTTTGGTCACCAGGATGCATAAAAGATGTTGTGACTCTAGAAAGAGTGCAGAGAAGAGCAACAAAGATGATTAGGGGACTGAAGGCTAAAACATAAAGAATAGTTCCTGTAATTGGTTATGTCAGTTTAATGAAAAGAAGGACTAGGGGAGACATGATAGCAGTGTTCTGATATCTCAGGGGTTTTCACAAAGAAGAGGGAGTCAAGCTATTCTCCAAAGAACTTGAGGGCAGGACAAGAAGCAATGGATGGAAACTAATCAAGGAGAGAAGCAACCTAGAACTAAGAAGAAATTTCCTGACAGAACAATTAACCAGTGGAACAACTTGCGTCCAGAAATTGTGAGTTCTCCAACACTGGAAGTTTTTAAGAGGAGATTGGACAACCATTTGTCTGAAATGGTGTAGGGTTTCCTGCCTAAGCAGCAGGTTGGACTAGAAGACCTCCAAGGTCCCTTCCAACTTTATTATTCTATTCTATCATTCTGCCAAGAATTGCTGGGAAAGAAGGCTTAGACCTAGATAATTTCTGATTTACTGACTACATCCAGGATATCATAGATGGAGCATGTCCTTCATTAGACAAATGAAAACTTAGGCTTCTTAACGAGGCTGCATTAATTTATCTCCTGCCTTCTCCCCATCCAAAAAACATAGATTCCATAAAACAGCATGTTCTCCAGAGAATGTTTAAAACAAGCAGTATTAAATTATGTTGAATACAAAAAAATGGGGAACTTCATTTTGAAATGGGGTGTGAATGTTCATTTTGGTTTGATAACGATCAGTGTAACAGCTAGATTTTAGGAAGCGAAAAGCAAAACAACTGAAACTGGGCTAGCTGTTACCAATACAGGAGACGAGTGACAGTCATTTCTCCCAAACAAGAGCAGCTTCAAACTTGTTATGCCATGTAAAGTGAGAGGAAAAGGTGCTAGCATTTGAACCATATTTTAAAATAAATATACTTGGATCTGATAAATAGCAGTCCCTGAATTTTTTTTATAGCAGTTAATCAGCCCTATTTTTTAAATAAACCTACTTAGCAAGAATTGTCTCCTTGAATGCCTTGTTGTGCCTTCTTTTGTCTAGCTTTTTAAGAGTTGCCAGACAAGATTGTTAAAAATGGTGATAAAACGTTTGTTACATTTTCAAGATGTGAATATAATTCTAATTTGTTCTCCAAACATTTAGAACTTGTCATTAAGTGAAGAATTCTCGACTGATCAAGCTTGGAAAGGGAAGAAAAAAAACCTCACTGTTCAGTGTTGGAAAGATAGAAGCATCCCAGGTAGACAAACTTGGATTTCAGATATGTGCTCACTTTCTGTTTACGGATAGCCCTTTTATAACACAAGAACTGACAATATTATTTTGTGCATTTAAAGGTCTGAGAATAAGGCTTGAACTGTATGTAATATAATAATGTTTTGCTTTGTTCTTTCTGTATTTGTTTGTTCTCTCTTCTTCAAAACCCACATCCAATGAGAACTGGCTAGGACAGAAGGATAAAGAAGGGGGAAGAAAGAAGAGCGTGGAGGCGCTTGCTGTAAACATCTAGGCCTGATTAATTTACTTGACATCTGCTGGAAATCTAAATCTGCCAACAGACAGAGGTCCAACAAACTCTTGTTCTCTCTTGCAAATAGAATAGGATAGAATAGAATAGAATAGAATAGAATAGGAGTTGGAAGGGACCTTGTAGGTCTTTTAATCCAACCCCCTGCAGCTTCATTTGTCACAGGTGGAAGGAAAAACAAGAATATCTGCTATCCTGAACCTACTGCTCAAGAAAAAGAGGAACTGATTGAAGAAATATGAGTTCAACCCACATGCTGGACTTAAATCTTGAGAACCTGCATCAGGTACCTTCCAGATGAAATGTTTTAATTATTTAACAACCACCACAACAATAAAAATAACACAGTCATGCTATCTTATGGCCTATTCTAACATTATATTGTCAGTTTATTCTTTTCTGGTCATCTTTTTTATTACATACATACATACATACATGATTTTGTTTATCTTTTATAAGATTAGTCTAGTTCCCACAAAAGAGAAGAAACAGTAATTGCACATACATACAGTATACTGCAATGCAAAGGGAATCTACTGCAATAATGATAATAATAGTAATCATCATCATCATCATCATCATCATCTTTTATTTAACAGAATTACAGAGTTGGAAGGGACCTTGGAGATCATTTAGTCCAGGGGTGTCACACTCTCATCGTCAAATTGTTGTCATGTGACATATCACGATTTCCCCCCCCCCTTGCTAACCTGGGGGTGGGCATGGCCAAGATGTGACACATCTGGCCTGCGGCCTGTGAATTTGATTCCCCTAATCTAGTCCAACCTCCTGCTCAAGCAGGAAGTCCTATATCACTTCAGACAAATGGTTGTTCAATCTACGATTTCATTCACACATTGGGGTTAAGGGGAGAATGTCAGGTGATGTGCTTTCTGGAAGATAGGTGATGGCAACCAGGACTATCAGACTGCTAATCAAAGCAAGGAAGCAGGAGCTGGTGTTAGACTCAGGGAGTTCAAGTTTAGACACACCACAACACTTCCTTTCGTTATTTTAGTTATATTTCTTTTATCCCAATGTTTTATACATAGTGATTTGATCTAATTGAAAGGAATTAAAATTTTCCCTCATGCCAGGGTGCCCTTGGCTATACTGTGTGTTTCAGGACTGGAACAAGGTTTGTTAAATTCTGTAACTCTGATCTTTGATGGGAAGATCCAATTCATTTTCCTTGCTATAGTACTTTTCCTAAAGCTGGCCAGAAGGGAGAATTTCTAGTCAAAAAGACTAAGAACTTCTCAGCAAAACAGGCCAGTGATGTCAAGAGATTTAATTCAACTGGTAGCAACCCTCAGTAGATCACTTTTATTGAAGAAGTCTTGAAATAAAGAATCTTTCAGCAAGTGTTAAACTATCCTTCCAGATTGCAACAAATGCTTACAGGGAAATAATTTTAATTAATGGTTTAAATTCAATTACAATGCAATTTTATTGTCCTAATTCTGTGAGTTTTAGTGTAGCTTTAAAAGTGTATGTATTCATGTACACACAAGAAGTGTAAATATATATGCATACACATGTATATGGGTATCACAAACACATTTTGTGTGTGGTGGTGTGTGTGTGTGTGTGTGTTTGTATTGGGGGAAAATAAGATTTCAAAATGAAATTGACAACCGAGGATGACATTGAGCATTGCACAAAATTTTTGTAGGTATGTATTACCCTGCCTCCCCCAGTCCTGCTGTGTGGTCTCATGGGAAATGTGGGGAGGGAGATTTCTTGAGAAGATGAACAAAAAATGTCAGGAGAACACAATTCCAGCAGGATCACTAAGCTATGAAGATCATTCTAGCTGCCCAGCTAATGCAAGTAGGACCTGTAGTGGGCACAATGGTGTAAGAAGATGTTGGAGGCACAAGATCACTCTAGTGACAAAGTCAAGGGAATATTTTCGTACTGGGCAGGAGAAGGTAATGGCCAACTGTGTTTGGCCAACTTTTCTTTTACTGAGAAAAACACGTGAATAAAAATCCAGTGACTGACAATATAGCACCGATTCAGTGGTGGGATTCTATTTTTTTTACTATAAGTTCTATGGGCTTGGCTTGGTGAGTGTGGCAGGGGAAGGATACTGTAAAATCTCCCATCAGTGGTGGTATTTGCCGGTTCTTCAAACTACTCAAAATTCCCACTACCGGTTCTCCAGAACTGGTCAGAACCTGCTGAATATCACCTCTGCACTGATTGATAGTTCCTTCACTGATTGATAGTGCTCAATGTGTTCCAGAGGAAGATCTGAAGATTGGTTAAAATACTAGTAGTGTTTATGATGTGGCTAAAGTCTTTATGACCTACAGGTCCTGCTTGCTTTAGCTGGGCAGCCGGAATGATCTTCATAGCTAGTTCTGATATTGCCATACAGGAAAAGAGAATCTAAAGCTGACAAACCAGAATTACAGTGAGGATATGGAATACAGTAGAAGTGTGGCTATGGGAAAGCTCAATACTGTGGAAATTACATTGACATCTTAGCCATCAACAAATTGAGATGGATTGGAGAATTGAACGCATACAGTCAAAAGATCACATTGTTTTATACACAGGACATGTAAAAGACAGTGTTGCTTTGATAGTTAAGAATCACAAAGAATAACCGAGTTGGAAGGGACTTTGGAGGTCATCTAGTCTAACCCCTTGCTCAAGCAGGAGACCCTATACCATTCCAGACAAGTGGCTGTCCAATCTCTTCTTTAAAGCCTCCAGTGATGGAGCACCAACAACTGACAGCAAGCTGTTCAATTGTTCTCTCCTTTAGGAAATTTCTCTTTAGTTCTAGGTTGCTGCTGTCCTTGATTAGTTTCCATCCATTCTTTGTTGTCTTGCCTTTTTGTGCTTTGGAAAATAAGCTGACCCCGTCTTCTTTGTGCCAGCCCTCAAATATTGGAACACTGCTATCATGTCTCTCCTAGTCCTTCTTTTCACTAGACTAGATACAGCAAGGCCAGTACTTGGTTGCAGCATAGTCAATAACCAAATAACATAAATTAGATTTTGTGGAACAATCCTTTAATGTGACAATTATTTATGCTTATTTATTAGATTTTTTTTATCCCATCTTTATTATTTTAAAAAATAATTCAAGGCAGCAAATATACATAATACTCTTTCCTATTCCTATTTTCCTACAACAACCCTATGAGGTGGATTGAGTTGAGAAGCAATGACTGGCCCAAGGTCATCCAGCCAGCCAAGGCAGGACTAGAACTCACAGTCCCCTGGTTTCTAAGCCAGCACCTTGACCGCTACATCAAACTGGCTTTCTCTTTGTTTATCCTCCAACCATTGATACAGAAGAAAAGGTTTATGGGATTTATTATCAGGGTCAATTTGAAACTGATAAAACATGCAAACAAAATGTATTACTTATTGTTGGAGAAGGGTCTGCCGACATTGGAAATATGAAGGAGGAAAATATAGTTGAACTGTATGGCTTAAGAAAATGAAAGGCATCCGGAAAATCATGTATCTTTTTTTTTTACCAATAATCTCTTCATTGCTAACAGACTCTTCAGACAACACTTATATACATGGACATCATCACATGGAAATCAAATAAACTGTGCTATTGGTACAAAGACATGAAAAACCTCTGTTATAAGAGCTTAAATCAATGCCAAGGGCTCATTGTGGAATTGATCACAAATTATTCATATGCAAGTTCTAAGTCAAGCTAAAGCAGAAGTAGAAAGTCAAACATTTTCATAATAGGATCTTGATTTTATACCTACCATTTTCAAGAAGAACATCAGGAATCATTTTGAAGAATTGTATATAACATTATATAAATCAGCATAAACTGTGTTCATCTCTTCTGTATTTGAGGTTGGAGATAACATACATAATTGTCATATAAAAGGATTGCCCACAAAGTCTAAATTACCAGCTGTCAAAATTCCAAAGGTGGCCACTGCATCCTAAACCTTGGAGATCCCACATTCTAAATCATATTGACAAATTACAGTATAATAACATGTAACCAGATTCAAATTATATCCATCCAAGAGATTTTAGAATTCAAATTGAAATTACTGTTCATATAATTAAAGTAGAACTCTCATGCTAGAGGAATAGAAAGCTATCAGCAGAATCGTAATTTGGAATTGGAAGGAGAGGAAGGTCCAGAAATATTAACTTGTAGTAAGCTTTATATTTGTTCCAAGTATATCAATGGAAAGTTTATTATACTTAAATGATCAAAACAGCAAGCCTTGCTAATGGACAATCAATATGGGTTCTATCTCACTACTCTTTCAACTTTTTAAAGATAGCCATATCAAATACTTGAATGGGCATAATCTTTACAGATGATTTACTTGGATTTTCAAAAGACTTTAAAATCCTTCATCAAAGATTCCTCATGTAATGTAGATAAGTCAACCACATCAACTTGGTAATCTCTATATATGTTGGAATTTGAGCTCCCATACTCATGGACTTCACCATAAGGAACTCAGGAACTGAAGTCTAGAATATCTGGAGAGCACCGGATTAGGGAAGGTTATCTTGTAAATGGATGAGTAAAAAGCAAGCAGTATAAAGAGCAGAAGCTGTATATCAATGCTCCGCAACCTAATCATTTGGAATAGGAGTGGCTGAATTTGAAGGTGCCAACCTAATTGGAAGAAAAAGAAGCCAAACCGCAAGATTCATAAATTAGATCAACTGGAATTGTATAATGTTTGCAAAGATTCATGTTTATTAAAACTTCTTATCAGGCTTTTATTATTATTTTAAAACTTGCTGATTTTAGTACTGTTTTCACACTGAATGCTAGTAGTTAATGTACATGAATGAATATCTTTTAATAAACAACTCTTTGACCCCAATAGAACAGAATGCTAAGACAAATGCTCTATTTAAAGCAAGATATTTGTGGCAAAGCTATCTTCCTCTTCTCTCTAAGTCCTGGACAGTCCTCCATACTTATACAATGCACCTACTTATTCCTATACAGGCACATAATTTGATTCCTCTTCAGTACTAGAAAATTTTAAGTAAATTTACTTAATGTAAAAATCTCGTTAGAGTATGCAGTGCACAGAGACACAGTATCTTGTATTGACTTCACAATACCAGCTTGGTATCAAAATGTTCAAATTATTTTTTTGAGTGAACCTGTTCTACGATTTTATTTGAAAGTGACACAGGTTGGTCTAAATAAAAGAATAGGAGATGGAATGGGTGAGAAAAAAATCACAATTGAATAAAGTGACTTATGAATTGACAATTGGGCTTCTCAATATTTGTTTGATAATTATTCATTATGTAAATTTCATTGCAGCATTAACAATACTAAAACTTGCTAAATAATTATTTACATGTAAAATGTTTTCATCGAGGGGCTGTTTCATGCATCATTCTAGAAAACATAAATCTTCCAGTTAAGGTTACAATAGTTTTCTATATAACTCCACTGTAGCTTTTTGGCTCCCTCTACTGGCCCAAAGTACAACAAATAGAGTACAATTTGAAAATAATGACCCATGGCAGATGATTCTATAATTAGAAGATCATAATTAAACAAATGCAGATAGTCCTTGACTTAGAACAGTTCATTTAGTGACCTTCAAAGTTACAACAGCTCTGAAAATAGTGAGTTATAACCGTTTTCACACTTACAACCATCCCCATAGCCATGCGATGAAAATTTGGATGCTTGGCAACTGACTCATTTTTATGATGGCACGTGATCATCTTTTGCAACCTTTTTATAAGCAAAATTAATGTTAAGCGAAGCCAGATTCACTTAATAACTACGTTACTAAATTAATAAGTGCAACAATTCATTTAACAGCTGTGGCAAGATAGGTCACAAAACAGGGCAAAATGCACTTAACAAACATTTCACTTAGCAACAGACATTTTTGGTTCAATTGTGATCAAACTTTGAGCAGCACATGTACTAGACTTTCATAAGTTTTCAGAATGTATGCATTGAATATCATTTTGATATCATTTTTCATCCAGTGTTTTTACAAATGGAACTAAATGCTAAACTAAACTCTCTGAATGAGACCAATATATCTGCAAGTCTCATCCACATGAAATTTACTGTAGTACAGTATAACTACCTACTAATCTTCTTTACAGAATTCCTGTGATCATAAAACAGGATGATCCTAGGGATATCTCCATGGGGGAAGACTATGATTTCAATAAATAATTAGTGAGATTTATTATATTCCTGTTCCATTCAATGTGTTCTGAATAATACCCGTTTTACAAAATTCATTTTTCAAAGTTTTGTGAGTAGAACTCACGTTTGACCTCAGTTTTCCCTGACTGAACCTGCATTGAAATGTCTCCATTAAGTTGTCATTTTGAAAAGTGTAATAGATATTTATGCCATGATCACTCTAGTGATGTGAACAATTTCTCTTCCAATTAATGTATACAGTTAATCACACATGTGTAATTTGTGCTCCCCTTTTTGAGATGGCTGTTGGGCATAATTACCCTTTAGAGTTGTCATTCAGAATGCAAGAGATGTCATAGGATTAATTGGACATTCCGTAGCTTATTAAGTTAGAAGAGCATATTCTCCATATAGGCTACGTACAATTCTATAACTGATATTCAGAATCAGAACCAGATTATATAGTTGGGGATTTCCCCCAATGTTTGGGAAGCTGGAGAATAAATCTTTTAATCATTCCTGCCCTATCTCCTTATCTTGGAGGATCTATCTATCTTGGGGAAGGAACCAATTAAAGCAGAAAATACATTCATAATTATTTCAATCATGAAATTTAAAATGAATCACTTGGGATCTCCTGCACATGCCCAGTCCTGTTTAGCTTCAGCAATATATCTTCAGATGGGAGCCTATGACTGTAGAGTTATACAGCAAAAATAGCTTAATTCATGGAAAGCATTTAACATTTATCATATTAAAATTATATTCAGATTTTTTTTCCTTGAGAAATGTTACCCAAGTATTACCAAAATTTAAAGCTGCATTTTTTTTTATGAAACAGGGAAATAGTAAAGCAGAATGGTCATACTATACATTGTCAATAATAATCAGCAGTTCAGTAGAATGGCGAAAATATGAAGAAGACAATGGTCAATCATCCTATTAAATTAGAAATGGACAATCCATGAGCAACCTGGTTTTAAAGTGTCTCTGCAAATGATCTAAGCCACTTGCAGAATAGGATAGGATAGGATAGGATAGGATAGGATAGAATAGAATAGAATAGAATAGAATAGAATAGAATAGAATAGAATAGAATAGAATTCTTTATTGGCCAAGTATGGTTGGACACACAAGGAATTTGTCTTGGTCCAAATACTCTCTGTATACATAAAAGATGCATTTGTCAGGAGTCGAGAATCATAAGGTACGATGCTTAATGATAGTTATAGGGTACAATAAGCAATCAAATCATACTAGGAAACATTATTATAAATCGTAAGGATACAAGTGACAAAGTTACAGTCATACAGTCACAAGTGGGAGGGGATGGGTGATAAGGAGTGATGAGAAGATTAACAGTAATAGTAGTACAGACTTTGTAAACAGTTGGACAGTGTTGAGGGAATTATTTGTTTAGCAGAGTGATGGCTTTCGAGATGAATCTTTCTCTAGAGAAAAAAGGTTTCTTTTCCATCTTCTTCTTGTGCCATATCTGTCACCAGACATTGGTGATCGTGTTGGTGATCCTATTTTTATCAACAGCCACATGAAAAAGTGCTGTTGAGCTTTGTCCGAACCAGTCTCTTAGATTTTGAATCCAGGATGTTCTTCTTCTGCCTGGACCTCATTTGCCTTCAATCTTTCCTTGGAAGATTAAGTGAAATATGCCGTATTTTTCTGGGTGTTGCATCACATGTCCAAAATATTCTAACTTTCACTTTTTTATGGTTTTGATACCGTTTTTAAAAATATATTCTTCTCATATCAGCAGCCCTTATTCCAAACCAGTTGTATCTATAAAAACACTATCTCCTGATTTCTCAAATTATTTTAGAAATAGTGTACAGGTAGTCCTCGACTTATGACCACAATTGAGCCCAACATTTCTGTTGCTAAGCGAGATGGTTGTTAAGTCAGTTTTGTTTCATTTTACGACCTTTCTTGTCATAGTTGTTAAGTGTATCACTGCAGTTGTTAAGTTAGTAACACGGTTGTTGAGTGAATCTGGCTTCCCCAATGACTTTGTCAGACATTTACAAAAGCCAATCACATGACCCTGGGATGCTGCAAGCGTCAAGTGTTGCCAAGCATTTGAATTTTGATCACGTGATCATATAGGGATGCTGTAATGGTCATAAGTGTGAAAAATGGTCATTAGTCACTTTTCTAGTGCCGTTGTAACTTCAAATGGTCACCAAATGAACTGTTGCAAGGGGATGACTATCTGTACTTCCACTGTATATATTTAAGGTCTACAGCAGGGGTGTCCAACCTTGGCAACTTTAAGACTTGTGGACTTCAACTCCCAGAATTCCTCAGCCAGCAAAGCTGAAGTCCACAAGTCTTAAAGTTGCCAAGGTTGGACAACCCTGGTCTACAGTAATATGACATAGTGACAACCACCAAACTCACAATTTTAAATCCCGTGGACCACTACGATGAATTATGACTGACGGTGGCTTGTTGACGTTGATGGGAAAGTTGGTCCCATATTCCAGAGCTTCAGTAGTCACAGGACTGGCTCTTTGGTCATCCTGGAGCAGCTGCTCCTCCACCCGGGTGCACCAGCCAGCCATGGACTGAAGGAGCTGCTCTGGGATGACCAAAGGGGCCAGTCTTGTGATTACTGAAGCTCTGGAATATGAGATCGACATTCCAACCAACATCAGTAAGCCACCCCGGGTGGATTTTCCTCCCCCGCCATTGGTCTTACCTTCCAGCTCCAGCTCATGTGCGTCTACTCAAGGTAAGGTAAGGTTTACACTTGGCTGAAAGGTGGGAATCAGCAGGTGGGCAGGCCATGTGGATGGTGCAGCCTTGTGTTCCTGCACAGCCTGGATTAATTGCTTTGGGAGGGGCATTTCTCTGCAAACCACCAAAATTTTCTCGCGGACCACCAGTGGTCCCCAGCCCACTGGTTGGTGACCATTGGTATAGTTCTTGAGCTCTTGGTTCCTATCACAGGGTTCTGTCAGTTTGCACCTTCTGGGCCCTGCAGTCTTGGTACCATGGAAACCAGGTTTTAGTCCCAGTCTTCAATAAGGCCCTGGTATTACTTCTTCAGTTTGAAGTAGGGGTACAGACCTAGCACTGGGTATTGTTGTGTTAATTGGTTGCTTTGGGGGTATTTCTGATGTCATTCCACTGGAACTCTCAACAGCTAAAGAGAATGTATATCATCTTGCTTTGGTATGTGTTAGGAATGATAGTCACCTAACAGTTGGGTTGGCAATATATAAACCAGGATAGTTATTTAATACTGTTGTATCTTTAAGACAATGCTGTAATTGTGATTGGCTGAGATTCCTCCGATAACTATAAGATGGAGCCAGAAACCTGGTTTGTTCTCTTCTTGCATTTCCTTGTGGCTTTTTGCCTAATCGTCGCTCTGCTTGGATTGCTGTGAGTCTTGTAACTGTTATCAAACTCCATTTACTGAACTTTGTTTATGATACTTTGGATTATCCCTGGACTGATTGTATTGAATACTACCTGCTTTAACCATGTATGATTTGGACTGTTTGTTGAACTTCAACAGTATGTTACCCTTTCTTGTATTTCTGTTTAATTTGCCTGCTACAGTTAAATAACAAAGCTTAAAATCTTCTTACGCACTGTTGATTCTGGATCCAAAAAAAAAAGAACCAATTGTTTAGACATCTGGTCACTGCTGGAACACTTGGCAAAATAATGGGATAGGGCTATCTCTAGTTGCAATAAATTTTGGAAAGTCAAAATAATTAAAAACAAATTATATAATATAAACTAATACATAAAGAGATGTATGGATCCAGTTAATTACAAACTCGGTTAAAAAAAATATTAGGGGAAATGATTTTCATTTTTTTCACTTCAATTTTGCTTATGACAGTTTGAACGTAGAGCGAATTCTAAGAATTCTTCAAGGGCAAATTACTGAATTAAAATGCTGGGATTTTTAAATGGTAAAAATACATTATTTTAATTTTACTTTGAACTTTTATTTCATTTCCAGTTATATTTCAAGCTTTATTTGTCACCTTTGCTTCTTCATCATCATCATCATCGTTTTAGCCATTGTCTGTCAGCATGAAGGCTTCTTCCGCATGTTTCCAACCAATAAGGTCCTGAGCTTTCTTTTGCCAATTGAGCCCTGCAATACCTGCTGAGGTCATCGATCCTTCTTTGTATCTTACGATGTGCTAAATTAGCTCTTGGAGCCACTTCAGTAGTGGTATCCAGCAGGTTCTAACCAGTTCTGGAGAACCAGTAGCAGAAATTTTGGGTATTTCAGAGAACTGGCGAATACCACCTCTGACTGGAGATTTTACAGTATCCTTCCCCTGCCACACCCACCAAGCTACGCCCACAGAACCGGTAGTAGAAGTTTTTGAATCTCACCACTGATCCCAGTTGGTAATAGAGAACTCCTGCTGGCTCCTTCACCCATCATGCAGAACTATTTTTCTCCTGCTCTGTAAGGTCATGTATGGTGTGCATGTAGTAGAGTAGAACTATCTTGTATTGTGCCTTACTCAGTGACCCTGACTGATCACAGAAAATTAAGCAGACTTAGACCTGATCCATACTTGGAGGGGAGACCATTACCAAGTATTAGACCTGTGGACCAGATTAGAAAGCTTTTAAAGACCCGCCAAAGGGCAATGACAAGAAATTCCACGGTTTTGTCAAAAACTGTATGGATGAATTTTTGAAATTGTCAATTTCAAAATTGTCAGTTTGAATTTCATCTCAAAACATTGTGTTTTATCTTGTACATCATTTTTTTCCCCTGGGGAGAGGAGGCACACAACGAATACATAATTTATGTCTGCCAGTAGGGGTCAGCCAAGAGCTATTCAGTGAGCAAAGGAAAAGTAAAGGGCCCATTCCTCTTGAAAGAATTCAGACACATAAGATACACCTAGGATTTCTTCTTCAAATGTCTTGTTGAAAAAAAAAATCACATGAAAATACTTTCTACAACCTATAACAGGACCAAACTTTCAAAGAAATTATGAGGCTTACATTTTCCAGAAAAATTGTCTTGTTAGTAACTTGCAACAAACTGTACAGCAAGCATGTCCACCCCAACCTATGTGTCATGGGCTGCCTGTCCACCCTAGACATCTAGTAATGCATCCCCACAAAATCGTAAATATTTAACATTATATGATTTTATATTATAAATATATGGCCCAACCTCTTCACTCAATGTGGCCCAGGCAAGTCAAAAGGTTGGATAACCATGCTCTACAGAAGGGGTGGGGAATGATTATGACTTGTGGACTTCCAACTTCCAGAATTCCTGATCCTGGCACATGAATTCTGGAAATTGAAGTCCAAAGCCATAAAGGGTCCATCGTTCCCCACTTCTTAAAAGTTGCCAATAAGCAGTTTATACTAGTGTTTCTCAAACTTGAATGGACACCAACTCCTAGGATTCCTGGGAGTTGATGTCCACATATCTTAAAAGTTGCCAAGACTGAGAAACACTGTCTATACCACACAGTAGGCATATATGTGTCCTAGGCACTGCTTGTTCTTGTTGTGATGGGATTTCTGTATTTCTTTTAAATTTTCTAACACGTTCACTTTTTCCTCTTATAATTGTTCCTTCTTTTGGGAGCCACACATAAGTGGTTGTTTTAAATCAGAAATCTATTGGTGTTATTTGGTTCTTGCCAGAAAAAAACAATATTGTTTTTGCTTAATTGTCTGAATTCTTAAGATCAGTATGTTAGATTTCCATATACTATGTGGCTTTGGCTCTATGGACACAGCCAAATGGTTTGTAAATCATGGTTTAATAGCCCAGAACATTGGGCAGAAGCAGCAAGTGTGGTTTAGTCAATAAACTCTGGTTCATCAAACCATAGTGGTATACAAGCCATGTTTCAGTTGCTTATGGTACATCCTGCAGTATCTCAGTTTGTGGCTGCATCAACCACATCCAGAAGTGCAGTACTTATTGTAATAGCTCCCAGAGTGTAATTCATGTTCTCTCAGAATATACCATACCATGCCGATAAAATAACAGAGAGATTGAATGCATGGCTTTTTTTAAAAGAAAGAGTGGGAGGGAGAGGAGAAAAGCAGAAAAATCCCTCTTAAAATATCTTATTATTCCTTTGAAAACAGATGTTTTCATTTGCTACTCACTAGATTTTATCCAAAGCAATTCCCTAGTAATTTCTTCAAATCACAGTAATTACCTCATTACTTTGATATTAATAGAATTCATATGGCACCAGGCAGCTAATTGAAATTAGCTCACTGCTGTCTTTATTAAAGAGAGATTTACAGGCTCTGAAACTCAAGGCCTAGTCCAGATAATGAGACTGTCTGCAAACAGGCAGTCGGCAGTTCCCATTCACACAGTTCAGCCTTGAAAAACTTATGCTTCACATTGGGAAGGTGACCTGTCTCCATTTCATGAAAAATGTAATTTTAAAATTGCTTTTTTTTACTGCAAAGAGAAAAGCCTGTATTTCTGTTTTTATGCCAAGCAAAGAAAAGTAAAAGTCTTGGTATAAGGGATTTATAATACATGATAGCTACATTTTGAAAAATAATGATGCCTTAAATAATAACACATGTGAAAATAACCTTGTTCTGAACAGTATTTTTTTTTCCAGTTTATAATGGTACTAAAGTATTGGAACAAATAAAACCAAAAAAGTAACTAAATACTTCATCTTGTTTAAAATTTGACATGTAGCATTTGGTTATTCATACAAATATGTCTCCTTTTAATTCCAGTGGGATTCCAGCTAAACTGTAGTTAGATTAATTATGTTTTGTTTGCATAATTGCATAGCATAATTGGTAGGATCATAGATAGTTCATTAATTTAAACCATTATTTACAAAATATACTGGTTGAGTTCGGAGGTGGTATTCAGCAGATTCTGACCAGTTCTGGAGAACCGGTAGCAGAAATTTTGAGTAGTTCGGAGAACTGGCAAATAACACCTCTGGCTGGAGATTTTGCAGTATTCTTTCCCTGCCATGCCCACCAAGTCATGCCCACACAAACGGTAGTAGAAAAATTTGAATCCCACTACTGGTTGAGTTCTTAAAACAACATTTACCCATGGTTAGCTAAAACATGATTTTCTCAGCTAACAGTATAGCCAACACGATATATCAAATTTTAATCAGAGTCTGGAGTTATACAAGATACACTACAGTTACATATATAGAAATGTTGTTGGCTAATTGGTGGCTGAATATATTTTACATACTGAGCCCAAGTGGTTATCTTACGGTTTAGCATGTTATATGAACTAGGCTAAATGGATTAATTTTGTAACTGTAGGTTATTATATCAGGGGTGTCAAACTCCCGGCCTCTGGACTGGATGCATCACATGCTGGCCACACCCAGTTTAGTGAAGGGGAAAATAGTCCCAATACATCACATGATGCCACCGTGACAATGCAAGTTTGACACCTCTGTATTATATGAACACAAAATTTGAGATGTTTCTAGGATGGACTTGAGCTGCAGCCTGTTCTACAAGCTGTCCTTGTGCAACATCAAGCCATCTCAACTTAAACTGTTATGTACGGTCTTCTTGCTGGAGATTACAAGTGCTACCCAGTCTGATGTATTTGATGTTCAAACCAGCTATTTTTCTTTTGTGGTGCTGAAGGCTTTTATTTATGCAGTAGTTATAGAATTTTGTTTTCTTCACCAAGTAAAATAAACAAAACAAGAATCAGAAGTTTTTGAGTAAATTTGACTGACTGAATGTGTATTTTCAGCATCCCTTGCCTATGCTTGTGATGGCTGAGATTTCTGTAATTCAACATCTAAAGAGCCACCAATTCCATACACTTGCTATAAAACCCAACACTTGGTAGAGCCCAAGAACGTGCTTCTATACCCACACTTTTCTAGTATTTGCACCTAGATTAGGGTTATCATAACCAAGCTACAAAAATTAAAGACAACCACTAAATGGCAGTGGTTTTGTATGGCATTGGGCTTTAACTCTTATCTTAATAGTCTTAATTAGAATGCAATGCTTCCAATTAGCCTAAAAGGTCTCATCATAGGATATTCATAATAGAACATTACTAGGATCCAATTCTGGAGAACTTGAGTCTAGGTGAGCACAAATAGCTATAGGTGAAAACAAATAATATAATTGTCTAATGGTGTCTGAATTACACAGTCACTTCTGCATTAGGCCACCGTATATTACAATATTTCTCAAGATCAATGTCAATGATAGAAAATTGCTCTCATTAGCCCTCCCTGATATATTTGCTGATTTTTTTTTAAAAAAAAGATCTTTTCACATTACAGCGAAAGATCTATTGTACTTATTGAAAGCTCCCCTTTTGAAAAATTCATGATCAGTTTCAATAGTCCTGATGTCTGGTTGGATAAATGGTGTCCTCCTTCTCCACAATCCTTTGGGGGACTTGAGAAAGAGAGCTTTGGGAAAGATGTGTCTGGTAGTTATTGATTTAAATGGATGTGCTCCCCACCCCTCTGCTGCCCACTTCGACTGAGTACTCTTGGCCATTGTGGTCTGGAAAAAGACACTGTCATTTGGAGCTCACATAAGTGGAAAGATTCTACTTTTTAACCCAAATGTATTAATTATCTATCCAGGGAACAAAGGTGGTACATTTGCAGAATGGGGTTGTCCAGACATCCTCATCACCCCTGAGACTATCATCTCCCCCACCTCTTTTATTTCATAGTTTTGATTGAATCTTGCCTGTCCTATATCTCTGTGGCTGCTTCTAGCATCTTAGGGAGCTATTGAGAGGATCATCCAGGGAACAGCTTTTCTCCCACCTGCTCCTCTAGTCAGATGGCAAATGACCCCAGAGACAAAGGGCCTGGTCACCCTATCACCTTTTTTCCTGTGTGCCTTGCCCCAACACATGTCTCTTTAACCTCTTTCTTGGGGCCAGCTGTTCAGAAGGCACCCTCCTTTGTCATGATTAATAGGGCCCTGGATCACATGATTATGCAGACATATCGCCCCATCTGGTCAATGGTCTCTTGTTTGTTTGAGACCCAGTGCCCTCTATGAAAATGATATTAAGTCTACCAGCATAATGCAAACTATGTCCTTCCCTTAATCTGTCCTGCTATAGAAGGCAACTGCTGGGGATAAGAGATTCAGAGACACTCAATTGGGCATTCACTCTGCAAAGGTTGCCAGTAAACATCACCCACCACTCCACAAAGACAGAGATTTATAATTGATGTTTGTTGTGTCTTGCATCTCCTTCGCTAGACTGGGTTGTTCACATACACTTGCTGCTAATGTCATCTGTTTTCCTATAATTCTGCTGTATGCCATCCTGAGGGAGGGGACTTTCAGATAGCCGTCTGATAAGAGGCTGAAGCTCAGTGTCAAATCCAGCTCCCCTTCTCCAAGAAGCTCAGTGGGTTTTTTTTTTTTAAAAAAAAAAACCAATCATAATTTCTCAGTCTGGTCTATCTCACGGGTAGCTGGAAAAATTAATGTAAGGGGAGTTGGGGAGAGTTCTGAAAGGCAGGATATAAAATTATTTCATTGTAGTAACTCTTTTGCACAATCCTGATTCCATGCATGTGCCTTTTTTCTGTCATGACATGGGCCTTATTAGTAGCTCATATTGTCCATTTGTACAGCTTGCCAGAGATCTGAATGCCAGGACTCCTTATAGAGCTTCTACACCCGCCACCCCCCCAACACTTTAGAGTTGATTCGGTGGTTGTTTTATAAGAATTCTAAATTCCCTTGCTGAATTCTCTTGCTCAAAAGATTCAACACAATGTTTACTTTCATTTCATGAATGGAATTGCAAGGTGCCAGCCCTACCATTGTAATGTGTTCTTCCCTAGCATCAGCTCTGTTCATCCAACATAACAGGAGACATGCTCAATTACACTTAAAAAACATTTTTTCTAGCCAAGAAAATGTTTTATGTAATTTGAAAACATAACTGCAAAATTGTACCTGGCTCTTAATGGATTGGAAACATAAAGGTTTAAATGTGCTATGTATGAAATTCCCCACCCCACAAATTATACTTTCATCAGAAGGTCACTGTCCTGCAAATACAAAATAATGTGCTTCTCCAACAGGAAGGAGATATGCTTAATAGGTCAGGAACTGTTGCAAAAAATTAGGGAATCACATGGCTGCCTTTGCTAACATATTAGGCATGTACCTCTTCAAGCACTGAAATTGTATTTCACAGGACTTCAACATATGTGAACATTATGAATAAAATCAAGGAAATTTAGAAACAGTGGTGAAAAGCAGAGCTATGCTAAACTTGAACAAATGTTCATCTTTATATGACCATAGGAAAGATTCCTTTAAATGTAGCTACATCTCTATATCGCTTTCTTGGTACAGAAGTGCTTTTTCAGGATCAGCCAAGGTAAAGCTCCATTTATTAGCAATGGCAACTTTTAGAGATAGAGTGACTCTTGGGAATATGGGTTCCGATTGTTCAAATAACATACCTGGTTATGTTATCTAAATCATGGGAAGTTTCCTTCAAGTGGAACTGTTCCATCAAGTCCTCAGTACCAATCTGGGGCATTGAGGGTACATGAGGAGGAATTTACAGCAAACAGAAGACAAGTTTTCTGTTGTACTTATGTCTAATTTCAAAGTTCCAGCTGTCACAGCATCCTTTGCAGTCACATGATCACTATCCACGCACTCAGAAACTTCTGCATTTCCTATCATTGCAGCATCCCATTAATACATGATCATGATTTGCAACCTTCCACCAACAGAGAGTCAGGCTTTATATCGTGTGGCTTGGTGATGGAGACTTGGATCCCAAATACTGTCATTAAGTGAGAACTACCTGTATTTTTAATAATACTGGATATTGTAAATCACTGAAAATCATCAACATCCTAGGCTCAAATAACATTCTAAGCTCCAATGTGAGGTGACTGTTTCGTGACTCAGTATTAGCCAGTGTAGTATTTCAATATATTGTGGGAGCCCCAATAATTTGTTTAATTGAGTAAAATATAATTTGGTAAGCATATTGAACAAACATACTCCTTTTCTTCCCCTGCTAATCTGCCTCCATTTCTTGCTGTATGCTTTTCCTCTTTTGTTTCTCAACTATAATTTTCTCAGTGCAGAGATCTGTCTCCGTAATTCTTTCTGAACTGCCTAGTTATGTACTGCTATCTTGATTATTATTCATGCCACTACATTTTAATTATTTGGGTAATTATGTTATGCATGGAAGCTAAGCTAAAGTTATCCCCCACTGGTTGACAGAATCATCCAACTTTGAGTTGCCAAGACAAGTCAGATGGAAGGAGTGTCAATATTCCATTGTTAGGGTGCAGAAGTCAGCTTGTCACTGAGAGCTGCTTTGTTCAATTCCTGTGTGACAGCCTAGCAAGAAAGACGGGGGAAGTAGTGATAGGGTGGACTGCAAATAGTGGTGAAGAACAGAGGGATGAAGGAGACAATGGCTGCCTTCTTCCTAACCTGGCTCTTGAAAAGATGCTTGGGTTTTACACATGATTTAACAATAGTTTATTCAAAAGCAACAACTGGCTGAGTTTTCATAGCACTCAGCTCCAAAACTATACAAAATGCATAATGGGTTAGCATGCTGGGTGAACCCAGCAATATGAGTCAGACTGCTGTCTTTCTGAAAGAGAGAGAGAGAGAAAAAAATAACCCATGACATGCTTTTACACTTACCCATGAAGTTATAAGGCAATGTTCTCTTCATTCATCTTGTGAAATGTCTTATTTATATAGGTATATATGCACAGATAGTTCTTGATTTACAACCATAACTCAGCCCAGTATTCCATTCATAAATTATTGGAGTCATAAGTCAAGGCACCCACGTAACCAGAACTAAATATATGAGGGTTTTTTTATAGTCATTAACTGAATGCTCCAGTAGTTAACAGAATTCATTTATCGGAATGGCAACAATATAAATTGGCAAAAAATATAGCAAATCCTGATCTCATGACCCCAGAACACTGCCAATATTCATAATGCTGACCTGCTCAACAGGTGTCACATGACCAGAGGGTGTGTGTGACCATCTACAACAGCCAGGTTGCTTGAAATCACCCATGTCTTGACTGTCATAGCTTTGAACAATCTTAAAATTTACCACCAATACTGTGAGATTGTATTTGTGCTCTTATTCATGTTTGATTGAATTCATTCTTCATCTTACTCCAGAGTCACTTTTCTTTCCTGGAACTCCTTAATATCTTCCTTGGGCTGGCTGGAGAGGCCATTCTGTAGTAATTCTGTGAATCATCCCTGTCAATCACTTATTCCAGTAGCTCACCAAGCACTCCTCAGAACTACCTGTCTGCATTTTAGGAAATTCAGGGCATCTATTAGATCCCTCCTCCCTTGGAGGGCTATGGCATTGGAAAACTCTAATGTGTCTTACTTGGAGAATATTTACTTACTTACTTACTTTAGAATATTTAGTGAACACAGTTTACTTTATATGTAAACATGGGGTTTTTTTTGTCTGAACAATTGCAATCAATGTTTTCATTGCTGAAGACCTTTCTATTGTAGCGAGACAAAACTTCAAACTAAGTGCTAACCAGGGGTGGACTTCAAAAATTTTAGCAATGGGTTCTCGGCCCGGTTGCTGGGTGGCAATGGCCATGGTGGGCGTGGTCTATTTGGTCTCCTGCACCATGGTGTGGGCACATTTTTGCCCTCCCCAGGCTCAGGAGGCTTTCCGCAAAAATGGCCTCTCAGGGGTCCAGAGCTTCTCTGGAAGCCAGAAATGGGCCCATTTCCAGGCTTCCTGAACTTCTGGGAGGCCCGTTTTTCACCCTCCCTGAGCTACCATGCATGCCCTACACTTACCTGCATTCAAAATGGGCTGCATGGAGACCAGGAGTGGGATTCTACTATTCGCTAGAACCGGTTGTTAACATTATAAGCAGTTCAGAGAACCAGTTGTTAGAAGAAATTACTGGCCTAATCCTGTAAGGAAGGCAGAAAGGAAACATTCTGGTGTTGCTTACAGAAACTGCCTCTCTGTTAACCCTTATTACATTCTTGGCAGGAGTAGACTTCCTATCTCAGGAACATCTCTGGAGTTCCCCCCCTCCTTTGCTGGTACTTTGCTTCTGTGGAGTGACCATTCAAAGTTACAATGGCACTGAAAAAAGTGACTTATGACCATTTTTCACACTTATGACTGTTGCAGCATCCCCACTGTCATGAGAGGCCAGGCAAGGAGATGCGTGCCTCGATGTGAGTTATATTGAGTTGGCCATGCCCAGCCAACAACATGACCACCAAGCCATGTCCACCCAGTCACATGACCACCAAGCCACGCCTACCACCTAAGCCACACCCACAGAACGGGTTGTTAAAAATTTGAATCCCACCCCGATGGAGACTCCTGGGAGGGGTGGGGCAGGGTGGGTGGGGCCAGTTAGGAGTGGGGTTTGGGGGTTCTCTGAACTGTGCAGAATCTTAGCTAGGGGTTCTCCTGAACCTCCAGCATCCCACCCCAGAGCTTACTACTTTTGGGATGTAAGTACAGATAATTCTTATGATTTGTGTGAGTTACTTTCTATAATATGTTGCAAACTCTGAATCAGTGAATATTGAAACCTCAGCTGGGAATGTGCATGTTGCACAATTAAAAATTGGTACGAGTATTGCAAAGTACTATGAGTATTGGTTTTATGGTTACAACAAATAAAGGTTGGCCGGTAGGTGAATTTGCAAATATAGAAACCATGAATAACAAGAACTGACTGTATATATGGGTTCAATTGGACTTCAACAAAACATTCTTAAAACTGCCTACGTGCTAACTGGGCAAAACATATTCTCAGGCACCTGACTTGGAATGCAGTCTGAATTCATGCTACTACCAACTGAATTCCTACAACATGTTACCCTGTTATTAATGGATTATTGTTTTAATTCAATTTTCTGAGTTTGCAGAACCATGAACTATAAATTAAACTTCCTGGCCTAGAATGTTATACAGAAATGTTATACATGGTTAGTTTATGACTTAATACCTCTTGTGAAAATTGAATTAAATGAATGACATATCCAATAATAGGCCTGCTGAAAACAAACTGAGCCAAAATCTAGTCAATCATATTTCGACTCAGGATTTTGAAATCACTTCATGAGATTAGTTTGGTTAATTGTGCTATACACACCACATGCAGAATAGGATTGTTTTTATTTATTAAATTTGTATGCCTCCCATCTTGTAGTTTGAGGTGACTTTGACCAGTTCATTTAGTTAACATCAGTTCAGTTAACTCTATATAAGCATGTCTAAAACTTAAACATTTAATTACTATGCTTACGCTGAAGTCATGTACTTCGATTGTCATAGTGATTCTTCATGAGTCATATTTTTTACTTTTAATGCATCTAATAGAGTGGCTATAAACAAAAGACTTGTGAATCCTTAATACCTTTAATAATTTATGTATAAAGAAACGTAGGTATGATTAGTGAGAACAGTTGCATTTACTAACCATTTATTTTCTGTGCAGTTCTTATAAAGAAGCCATATCTGCCTTGGCTTCTAGCCATATTTGCTTTATACATTGTGAACCTATATTTTTATTAGATGAACTTCTAAGATACAGTACATCATGTCCAAATGAGAGTTTTACTTTTGCAGAGGTATGTGATCATGTTCTCAAATTTAATTACAAGCCTCAATAAATAGCCCACCAATCTAGTGCAAAAATAGCTGTTGCCGACAGAACTGCACCAACCCCATTCATAAGCAGCCCAACATGATATGTTAATTTTCTCCTGTTTAGTTAGCTCCATTGATCTTGCTTATAAACTCTGGTTATGATTTCCAATCCACATGGAAACAGGCTGTGGCAACTAAAATATATTCCTTGGGCTTCTCTCCAAGTTTTCTACTCAATATGGGGTATGATCAGACCAAAGCACTCATTAAACAGCACATAACAAACAAAGAGGACCAACTGGATCTGGCCAGGACCCCAGATTTCATTGTCAGTGGATCCAACAGGCATTCTGCCTCCCTCATGGTATATCTAGCTTACCTTGAAATATCTAGAGCGGGGTGTCAAACTCATGATGACATGTTGTTGTCATGTGACATATTGCAACTTTTTCTTCTTTGCTAAACTGAGTGGGTGTGGCCAGCATGTGATACATCCGGGCTGCGGGCCACGAGTCTGACACCCTTGATCTAGAACCTTTATTCCGGCATGATGTCATGTTCTCCCCTCAGCTGCCTCTGAAGGCCAATATAGGATGATTCTTACTGGGTAAGAAACAACGCCCCAGTGTGACTCTGGACACATAGAAACAACATATCTAATCCTGTACCACAGACACATTTGTGCTAACTTCATCTCACCTTTATTGCATAAATATGCAGCACACATAATTTTACATCATTGTATCACTTTCTGACACCAACCCTGTCACAGCATAAAAGGTTGCAAAATTCTTTTGCAGCAGCACTCAAATTAGTTGGACCTGTGTTTGAGACACTATAAATTAGATTTAAGGATAACCCAGTTCACCAAATTAGAATGCTTTGTAACTTGATACAGGCAGTCCTTGAGTTATGAACATAATAGAGCCTGCTTATTTCAGTCATAACTCGTGGTAAAGCAGATGGGTGACATGATTGACTGTTTTTATGTTCCTTTTTGCAGTAGTTGTTACGTGAACATTATGGTCATAAAGTGAATGTCATGGTCAATAAGTGAACCAGTGGTTCACTATGAGTGCAGTTTTACTGAAACTGAAGTAAATGCTGGTTTCAGCAAACCTGCTCTAAATGTGGTCATGTGACTGTGGGACGCTGCAAATGGCCATAAATGCAGCATTAAGAGGCTGAAGTGTAGTCACGTGACAGTTGGGGCAACCATCAGAACTTTGAATCTTTATCATAATTTTCCCCCTTTTCCCGCCTTTTAATTTCCCCCCTTTTAACTTTAAAAGGTCACTAAGTGACAGGTCATAAGTCAAAAACTACTTTCAGATACAGTACTGAAACAAATACAGATACAAATACTAATCTGTTATGCTCCCACATTCCCCGCGGGAACCTTTAGAGCTGATTTTCACCGGAAGTATGCCAATATGATACATACAATAAAGCTATTCTTTGAGGAATTTATCTGCCTCAGAGTTTTGGCTGCTATGGGTCTATTAAGGCTCAAGATCGACTCAGCTTTCCATCCTTCTGAGGTGGGTAAAATAAAGACCCAAATTGTTGGAGGCAATATGCTGACTCTGTAAACCACTTAGAGAGGGATGAAAAGCACTGTGAAGCAGTATATAAATCTAAGTGTTATTGCTTGGAACCCTGACACATATAATACTCCTACCTTTTCTTTTACATTCTCATTTTTATGTATATTTTTAGTTTCTAATCGATACACCTTTTATATCTTCTGGTTTTTAACAACTTCCTTTGACCTTGATGTATTTCAGATTTTTTCAATTACTGTACCCCACCCTCTTTATGATGGTCCATGGTGGGGAAAAATATTGGATATGGCAACCTTATCATGTTGGGCTGCTCTTGAACTTTGTTGGTAGAGAGACCATTCAGTGTTAATATTGTGATGTTGCAGTCCTCCAGAAGCATCTTTGGATCTGCCTTTTTAAGAGTCATCTCTGGGAAATAGGAGCCCTTTGTTCTTGGGAATCACCTTGCTAGAATTTATGGGCAAACTGTGATTCAATTTTAATTTCTTCTGATATGCAATAAGAAACAACAATTATGCCATAGAGAGCTAATTTCTCTACTACAGGCTGAAATTTGTAGTACTTAAATAGCAATAACCAGTCCGCTGAAATTTGAGCCTAGAACCTGAAAAGGATTTTTTTTTAAATTTGTACTGTTGCAGCAACACTGAGATATTTTAACATGAATGGGATATTTAAAAAATGGAACAGTAATTAAGGGTGACAAGGCTGAATCTCACCTATTGATCTGAGCTATTGCTTTATTAGAGGTTGTATCCTGTGGCGATCGGTCATTCACCACCAGAAAGCACATTGTTGGTGGAACAGATCCTTCCCCTCCTCTTTGTAGCTACTACACTTTATATTTCTCCAGGGAGCTGGAGGTCTATCAAGAACAGATTGGAGGGAGGTCACAGTGTAGCAAGGAAGAAAGCAAGCAAGGGGAAATGTAGTTATGCTGTGCTATTGGATGTAGCTTTACATTTATGCAGCCTGCTTGTCTTCCAAAGAGCTTCAGGCAATGTAATTCTCCTTCCTTTTTTTTATTCTCACAGCAGTCTTCTAGGAGATTGTTTAGCCTGATTTAATCACATGCTTGTTTGGTTTAGGTTTTATCTATTCTTTTCTCTTCAGGCAGACGCAGCTGCTAGAGAGCAACAGTGAAAAGGGCCTTGACTTTCCTATACAAGTTTGTGAACTTCTTCAAATGCATCTGGCTGGTCATTGCCTGACACAGAATGCTGGATTAGGGGCCCTGATCCAGCAGGGCCCTACATTCTTATATTTAAACCATAATTTTTCAGATCCTGTACTTTGAAAAGGAATCTGCATGCTTTCTACATGCTTCCTCATAAAAATGATATCCAATTTCTGAGGTAATCAAGTTGTTCAAATTGTTCTTTTTTATAGTTTTACTATATGCTGATCTTGAATTCTGGTGCTACATGGGCACATCTGTGCAGTTTTCTTGGCAAAATCATGAAGGTGTTTTACTTGTCACTGCCCTTCTGCTGCAACTTTTCAAAAACATAGAATCATTCATAGGGCTGGAAGAGACCTCAGAGCTCTTCTAGACCAACCCCGTGCCCAAGGCAGAGGACCTTATTTTACCTGACTTGTTTGAAATATTTGAGGCACAGAAAGCATTATTTCCAGGATTAATTATAGTCCAAATTGGACCTGCAATTTACATATATTTGTAGAAGATGCACATCTTGAATCAAGTTAATAACATCACCATTAATTATGGGAAAAAAATAGAAATCTTGAATGCCTGGGGTCAAAAAGTTAAAAAACACAACAAAGTATTCTAGAATGTTTAGGACTCATTGAAAAAAAAATGCAAATTTGACATTTGAAAAAGTGCACATTTTTATAGGGTGTCCCGTTCCCCCCCCACCTTATAATTCCAGAGATCTAGGGCTGTTTCTGAAAAGTTATCTGCTGTCCATTTTACCCAAGTACTAATCCTTTCTGTGTGATAATTAGTGAGGGATGTAGCAATGAACTACTGCATGATGCCACAGGTAAAGGATTATGACTTCAGAAGTAAAAAATATAGGCCTGGGAAATAGTCTGTTTTGCTACAAATGTCTTTGTATATAATGAATGTAGAAATGGGAATGTAAAAACTGATAGGTAAGGAAACAATCTGAATTCATTATGCAGAGAGTTGTAAACTGTACAACTGTGCAATGTCATCTACCATGTCACTGTTCTTAATGGGTGGGGAAAGTATACTCAAGGGATATCTTTAAAAACACAAAGAAGTATTTTAAATTGCTGTTAAAAATACAAGATCCATTAGTTGAACAGTGAATGTGCTTTAAAGAAACCACCAAGCAATCCTCTGGCATAGAATGTAGAAACTGTAGAAGTCAACTGCCAGGCTGGCCCATCTTATCTACTGGTCTTGAAGGGTTTTCCCCAAAACTCTACAGCATGTTCTCCATCTGGAGCCCATACAAGAATGAGTATCTCAGCTGTCTTGAGCCTTCCTAAAAGAGACAAGATCCTGGATTCCACACCAGTTGGAATGCTTGCCAGTGCAGCTCCCATTTAGACAACCTGCACTCCTCTGAAGAGGGACAATGTGCCATAGCTCAGATGGCCTCAGATGCCCAGAATCAAGTAGAGTTGCCCTTGCAAAGATAAGGCAAAAGGTGTGGGATAGCTGATATCAAGAGAAAAAAGAAAAAAAATTGGCTGCCCACTTCATCCTTTGAGCTTGGTCCTGAATGACTACCATCCTCTTTCTCTCATCTTCTGCAAAGAAAAGCGTATTAAAGGTCAGAGCTTTTGCTGAAGAAGGGCCTATACACTCTGCCTCCATGGGCCATTCAGCCATATAGATAGATTAAATTCTCCAACTGCTTTAGACTTAAATTTAACTTGTAATTTCTGTATTTTCAGAATGAATTGCCATAATTTTATAGTCTTCTCTTGTACTAGAATCATAAAAGGCATACATTCAAACATTGTTTTGTTTCTTCTCTTACTGTTTTGACATTGTTTCAAGCAACATATCCATGTTTTCTCTTCTTAAATCTTCAAATGATTCCAAACTTGAAAATTAAAAAATAGAATGCAGTTTTAGTTTCATCATTTTGCTTTGATATAACTGACTCTATTTTTTGTTGACTGGCAATGTTGTCTACAAAAAATATACTTAGGCTTTGGTCTGATCCTGTGAGGGAATGGTACTTCTTTGTATTTTTTTCCTTTTCTTTTTATCTTTGTTGCATTTTTAGATTTTCTTTCATTTCTTTTCTTTTTCTTACTTTAGATTAATTTGCATTCGTTTTTATTTTATTTTCCAAAATATTTAATAACAGTTATATAAACTGGAACTGGACAGACTCCAGATATTATTAAACCATGTAAAGGAGCAAATGTGAACACCATAAAGATGATGAGAAATAACCTTAGCAAGAAACACTCAGTGACTTTGAGTAAGTTATGCTCTTCAACCAAAATGAGTGTACAGTTTGTTGTGGGGATAAAAAACATCATGCTTACCACCATGAGCAAGAATAGTCATGATGTACTCCTGATTAAATTATTATTTAAAATACACATATGTACAACATTGCATTTTCTATTTTTGGTGATGCATGTATTTATATAGATAAGCAAGTTTGTGGAAGGATAGTTCTTTTATCTAATTCCTAGCTTGCAATATCCTTGTTTCCAATGGTACAATAACTCATCTAGTTGCCCAATCAACACTACAGATGTCCCAGCCATTTCAGGCACTTAACCAAGGTCTCCACAAAAGCGTTCCTAATTTGTGTGGGGAAAATAGTACATCCTGTACAGCAACTGCTTTTCTGATTATTTTTGTCATATTACTCCAAAGTGAGAAGGAATAACTTCTTATCACAAGAACAATTTGTACATCAAAAAATAGATTCTAGTTTTAGGAGGATTCTGAAGACTGCTGTGCCTGCAGCAGGCATTTCTTCAACATCTCTCTCTTCCTGAAATCTATGCACCCATCTGGTCTCTTGACCTTCAGGAGATATAGATAATTAGCATCTTTTAAATGTGGAGCACCTATTGCATTTGTAATTCTCCAGAGTAAGGCAATTATTATTATTTTTTTGCAAAAACTCAACCTGTAATCTTTGTGACTATGAACCAGTATTTATTGTAGTTGTTTTCTGAACAGGAATACAACAGCCACTCTCAAGCTTCAAATCCATACCTATCATCTGCACACTGGGTCCAATTTCACACTGTTTCTATCCCAATCCTTAAGAATTACATAAGGAAAAGATAACAGTTTAGCAAACGGGCATTTAAATAAAACTGGCAATTTCATAGATGTGCAAAGGCAAATTTGGGGTAGACCATGATCCATAGGGGAAAAAAAACATGAGCTTTGCTACAGAAACCCATGGTGGTTAACTGCTAGCATTCCAGACAAAAATATGATAGTATCAAGTGCTGTGGAAATCAGGAGATTCAGGCAATTGAAATGAATATAAAGATGTATTGCAAGCTTAAGCTCTCTACAAGAATTTGAACTACTAGCGGCCAAGGGAAATTAGTGGGAGTTAAGAATTCAAGGTGGACTGGACTTAGATCTCTTGTGGGCTCACAGGGACTCATGACTAATGATGCCCTTGACCTTTCCCTGGGGCTCAGCCTGGTCATCTCCTACAGATACAGTGACAAGCAATGGAAAGAACTTTGTGTGAATTAGATGAATAAATGGCCTGATTGCATCTCCTGGCTCAGTATAAATTTCAAAGTATAAGCAATTAAAGAGATGATAACCAAAGAATGAACTAGGAATACACAACTCCTCAATATTGCTATTGCCATTCATTGAGGCATACTTTTTTTTTCTCTCAGGCCTTTACCTGAAATATTTGATTTATCATACTGGATGAAGTAAGGGTTACAGTGTGATCCATTTAGAAGGACAATTTAAATGTATATTATTATTAAACCTCTTTGCTCCTTGACTACAAGATCACTAGCATTACAGATAGGCTTCAACTTATGACCAGTCGCTTAATAACTGTTCAAAGTTACAACAGGCTTCCTGGGGGTGTACTTATTGGATTGGAAGTTATGATGGCTGTCCCTCTATGGTCACATGACTGCACTTTGGGCAGTCAGCAGCCAGGTTGCATTTATGGCTGTTTGCATCATCCCATGGTGATGTGACTGTGCTTGATAATGGTTTTTCTGGAAGCCAGCATTTACTGTTGGTTTTCAGCAAAACTGGCTCATAGCAATCAATTACTGGCTCATAGACTGTCAATTACTGTGACAGTCACTTAACAACTGGTGTTTGCTTAGTGACCACTGCAAAAAAGGCAGTAAAGTCAGATCAGTCACATAGATGATCTGATTCTTGACCATCAGAAGTTAAAAGCTGTGATGGGTAAGTTGTAACTTGGGGACTACATATACTTCATAATTCCTTACAGTGCTGGAGATACTGGACTCTCAAAAATGATTTTTTTTTGCCTTCAATAATGTCAGAAGGATCAAATACCTTCTTATTCCTGTGGAATATC
Organism: Pseudonaja textilis; assembly: GCF_049901715.1. NCBI lineage: Eukaryota > Metazoa > Chordata > Lepidosauria > Squamata > Elapidae > Pseudonaja > Pseudonaja textilis. The sequence continues at coordinate 32,347,492 of NC_141992.1, read as the reverse complement.
ATGGATATTCCTAAGCTGGACATTCAATGGAGGTCAAAGAAAATGTATTTATTCAACTCAAGGTTGTCAAGTAACATTAGGTAATATCCATGATAGACTGTCTCCCTTCTTGTAGGCTTTTAGTTTAAAGATTTAGTCAATCATCAGTATACCAGAATGTGTTAGCTTATTGCATTAGTTCTGTTCTTTTACAATGAACATCTTTCTCCTTTTCATATTCTATCAAAACAGATGTTTTCTTATCTATAGTTAACCACAATGTCTGTATATATGAGTATTTTATCTTTCCTATGCATATATCTTCCTATACATAAGATACATGTCTTCCTTTATGTATGTTTGGTATGTGATGTGTTCATTTATCTATAATGGCAGGAGCCAGCCATTTCCTTTAACAAAATAACATTACTGATACCTAGACAATCTTTCATCAATTCTTAATTTAGACTTATTGTATGCATATAAGAAAAATAAATCAGCAATAGGCAAGGTTAGCAGATAAGAGAAAGGTATGGCTTTAAAATGAATTAAACTTGGGCTGCTAGCAGAACCATTTAAATCATTGAGTTGTTTTTTACTCTGGCTGGTCCAAGTCACTAGCATAGCAGCTATGTTTTGTCATCTCTGAATTTCCAGGCCTTCTTCAAAGGCCTCATAACAGCAGATCCTGCTGTTAAAATATGTTGAGCATTGGTTGAGAGCCGTGTTGTGTGATTTTTACAGCATTTGCTCATCAAGTTGGGCATTGGGATCAGATGGAAGGATAGAAGAGTGGACTTCTAAAAGCTCTTCTGACTTCATTGGTGCTGCATTCTACCATAGGGATACCAGCTGTGCATCTCAAGGAAAAGACAAAAAAAGATGTGCTAGCAGCTGCATCCCACATGGAGCAACCCCGCAAACAGTGTAAACAGAATACATTTAACTACTTTCAACTCTATTTCCAGTATTTAAATGACATGAGCTGAACTGAAGGCCATCTCTGTAGGAGTATACCAGAAAGCAGCTCCATATCTTTGGCCTTTTATAATAACACTATCTCAGACAGGAATGCATTATGTACTTATATCTTAAATGAGACCCTATCTGAGCTTTTAAAATCAAGTATTGTTGCCAGACAAAATACAATTATCAGTGCAATGCTTCAGTGACAAAATGCTGCAGGCAGAAGTGTATCAACTATTAAATCCAATACTTCGAACTTCATAAGGGGTTCACTATTTTGGAAGCAGCCCATGACTCAGAAGTAAAGCAAGTCCTTGCAGGCAGAAAGTATCAGACTCAATTTTCCACATTTCCAATTAGAAAAGCCTCTAGAAAAGCCACCCATTAGAGCCAACTGGGCAGAGGTGGTATTCAGCAGATTCTGACCAGTTCTGGAGAACTGGTAGTAGAAATTTTGAGTAGTTCGGAGAACTGGCAAATACCACCTCTGACTGGCCCCGTCCCCATCTATTCTCTGCCTCCTGAATCCCTGATTGGCTGGGTCTTCTTTTGTTGCCCTGCACAGGAGAACGGAGATGGAAAGCAGGTTAGTGCAGTGGAGAGTGAATGAAGATTTTACAACATCCTTCCCCTGCCTCGCCCACCAAGCCACGCCCATGGAACCAGCAGTAAACAATTTTGAATCTCACCACTGCAACTGGGTGACTTTGAACCAGAAACACTCTCTCAGCCCAATCTACCTCATAGGTTTGTTCTTCTGAAGAAAATAGGAAGCAGGTATATTAGGTGCATTTGCTGCCTTGAGTTCACACACACACACACACACACACAACCTTTTTCTGAGGTTCTTGCGGGTATTTGTATGTGGATCTTTGGTTATTTGGGTTTTCTCCTGTGTAAAATTGGAAGTATCTAGGCAACGTTTCGATGAAGTCTCATTCATCATCTTCAGGCTTTTGTCTTTGGCTCTGTGCTTCTCAGAGTAATGTGAGCTTGCAGCTGCTTCTTCCTTTTAACTGCTAGTGGGGGTGTGACTTGATTGGGTGGGGCCACCCAATCAGAACACAGCCAAGCCCCCAAGTCTAAAATTTGTCATCTAGATAACCTGGAGTGGAGAACACATCATGGCCTGGGAGCAAATATTGTATTGTCTGAAAGGGAGAAATGATAGGGATGATAGGAAGTCCATTACAGATAAAGAAGAACATGCTGTCTGGCCTGCCTTCATTCCAGCTGCAGTCTTACCAAGGAGACCCAGGTGATAGCAAAATTGGGTCTCCAATCTAATAATCTTTGTTTTTAATAGCCAGGCCACTTAGTGGTTAGCAAAATATCTAGCTGTTTAATCCTAGATTAAAGTTTTGATTTGACAAGTATTATAGAAGCCTGGCTGAGTCTTTATTTTTCCTGTTTTGTTTTCTGGGATAGTCTCTGATCTAGCAGACAAGGGTGGGAGGATGGGCTGGCTGTGTGCTCATATAGCTTTTAGGAATTCCATCACACTAAACATTCTAGCTGTTACAGTGGTGGGATTCAAACATTTTTACTATTGGTTCTGTGGGTGTGGCTTGGTTGGCATGGCTTGCTGGGGTGGCAGGGGAAGGATATTGTAAAATCTCCATTCCCGCCCCACTTCAGGGGAAGGATACTATAAAATCCACATTCTCTCCCACCTCACTAACCTGCTTTCCATCTCCGTTCCCCTGTGCAGGACAACAAAAGAAGTCCCAGTCAATCCGCTGGGACTCAGGAAGCAGAGAATAGATGGCAGTGGGGCCAGTCAGAGGTGGTATTCTGGACTACTCAAAATTTCCGCTACTGGTTCTCCAGAACTGGTCAGAACCTGCTGAATATCTCCTATGATCTGGTAGTCTGCCAATTATCAGTGTTTGCTACTATTTTTGAGTTGCCAGAACAGTGCAGAAATACTGTTCATGTTTCATCAATCCCATCACACAATAATTTCTTTTTCTGACTTAGCCAGGGTAATCTCTGATGGATTACCTAAGACTTTTTGTTCTGTGTTATTTCAGTGTCTGTGCCAAGACTGTCCAGTTCGGAATGGCTCCGTATTTTACTATGGCGACTATGGATCTGTCCTCATGCACCTGTCCCCATTCCAGGACATATATTGTATTTGGTATTCTGTCCAACTGGAATTAATGAACTGAAAGGGGAGGAGCTAGTTATAAGTGTGTTTTGGATGGCAGTGGGTGCAACATAGAGAACTTCTCTGCTTTATTTTAACTAAACAGAACAGGGGCATAATGTTCAGTATTTACTCTATTAAGATGTTGGGAAAGGTGGACAATGCAGGAGGATCCAATTATCAAAACAGGGTGTTCAAAAATATGTGTTGAATTGTGGGCTTCTATAAGAAATGAGATAACTGAGTGACCTTTACATGCAGAAAACTTGAATAAGCAGGCATTTTGTCTTAGGAACAGAATGAGGCCATGACAGGAAATGTAATGAATCTTCTTAAGGAAAAGATTCATTATGAAAAATGGCATAGACAGCTGATAGGTCAGTAATGAAAGCCAAGGCAACTGTGTTTCTAAGTGCTGTTAAATGCAACAATCCATCTAGCTTGTTGACAGAAGACTTGATATGGTGACAAACAGAGGCTGTGATATCTGGCCTGATATAAAGCCACCAAAAATAACAACAGAGAAGAATCATTTGATATACTGCAAAACGCCCAACTGTCATGGCAGAACTGCAAGATTTCTTTTCTTAAGGATGTAGGAAGTCAGTCATTGTGATCCTCCATCCTTTCCACCTAGGTAAAGAATGGACTTATCATAATAAAAATCATTGGTAATTAAACATTTATGCCCTTCTTTCATGTCAATTTGAGGGTAACCTGATAACATACTGTATATATGAAGACATTTGAAGAGTCCAGAAATTATAAGAAGAGGGTAGTGATTTCTAATAGTTACAGAGTTCAGATGCTGGTAATCATAGAACATTAACAAATTAGATGTATTGTATTTATAGGGGAGGAGGATGGGCAGATACAGTAAGGACTTTGTGTAAGTTCTCTTTCATAAATTCTTCATGAAGGATTTAATATTGGATAGTGTTTTTTGTAGGAATCTGTACTCTAGAAATGATATTGACAATAGAATCAGAAAAGTTCTCTGTTTCCAAACATCTAAACAAAGTATTCATTTTTGGCAGGTGAGATAGAAAGGATTTCTTAATGTGAGGTGTTGGGGGAATATGAGGCCTTAGGGCTGGGAGTTATACTTTTCAGATAATCAAAAGCTAAACCCTCCTGGTTACATGAATATGCAGATTAGGAGTCTGAAAGTGTCCTGAGAGAAGCTGAATAAGAAGCTGAAAGACAGAAAAGAATGACCCATTTGCTCAAATCTGGGAATTGAGCATAAACACTAGCCATTCATAATTATAGCCTCAACAAGGATATCGAGAGACTAAATGGGGAGTCAATACTATATTTCAGACCTGTGGAAGATTCAGTAAGTCTGCTACAGAGTGCAGATATATTTCAAAGCCTACTCGAGTATATAATATAATAGGGATGACTAAATGTGAAGCATCACATTGAAATTAAAATTAATTTCTGGGGACATGGTACCTGATGCCTCAGAAGCTAAGACTTCATTATTTTCAAAAAGACAAAATCCAAGAGAATTTTAGGCATATTTTTTTCACTACAAGTATTACACTTAGTCTATGTTTCAGAAATAGGGGAAGTAGTGCAGTCATGCACAAAATGGTCAGATTCTTCATAGAATAAACAGTAAGATGAGATATAAATGTAATAAATGTGAGAGTTAATTTTTTGATGTAGTATTTCACATAATTCTAGACAGCTGTGATTTAAAAATATGCTATTAATATCATTCAGGGACATCCTGTGTATGTTTATTAGAATGTTAATCTCTTTACAGTGAGTAAAATGCATTCCCTGGAAATTGTATATACAGAACTGCAGGTTTAATGTGTTTTAGTGTGGCCTCAGTAATCTTGTTTAAAGTCTCATTGTTACTTGAATGCCATTTTAAAGAAGGTTGTTGTACAATTATAGATCAACCATCAAATCAAATTTTCAATTTGAGGGGTGGGGGAGGTAGTCTATAAATGACATACTACAAATCCTCCAGAAGGAAGTGGATTCAGAAACATATAAAAATGAGTGACAACTGAGTAGGAAACTCTTGGACCATATGGCAGCCTTGAATGGTTATTGCAATGTTGAAAGAGAGATGACCAGCTGGGGAGCTAGTAGTTGTTTGCAATGGTAATAATGGGTATCAGATGGTTGGTATGGAGTAGTTTATGGAAAAGAATAGACAATAAGCTACGCTGTTTGTCAGAAAGTAATTTCTGAATTTTTTGATGCTGAATTTTGAAAAATATATTCTCATCTTCATTTATCCCTTGTGACTGTATTTCTTACTGTAGGAAGCATACTGTAATCATCAGAACTTTTCTGTAAATGTAATGTGTCATACATTAGCAATTAAAAGTTATTGTGTATATGCAGCCACTCCCAAAGCTAACATAAAGAGGAACTCATCCTAAATATAAAGCTAATTATCTCCTCAGTATCTGTGAGTTGTACAGGATTAGGAATGTAACCAATCTGGGCAAGAATTCAAGAAGAGGAAAAAGAAAAGCAGAACTCTTATTATATCCAGATATTCACTAGCTTCTTGCTGAAGGAAGGAAGTTTAACTGCTTCCTAGAATAGCAAGCAAATGCCAGATGCTTTTCTGAGCCATAAGCTTCTGCTGAGAGCCTGAGGAGTTTCTGCTTGCCAAGTTTTCAAAGTGCAAGGAATATGGCAATTGGGAGACAGATTGGACAGAAACAAAATTAGGATCCCACTGGACATAACTGTATCTTTAACACTTAATGAGATCATCTATGACCAGAATTTCAAGCAGAACTCTAAGTCTTGCACCTAAATCTACTAGCTTCCTTTTTGGAAAAACAAATTATTTCAGATAACAGATAATCAGAGTTGGAAGGGACCTTGTAGGTCATCTAGTCCAACCCCCTGCCCAAGCAGGAGACCCTACATCATTTCTGAAAGATGGGAGTCCAATCTCTTCTTGAAAGTCTCAAGTGATTGTGCTCCCACAACTTCCAATGGCAAGCTGTTCCCTTGGTTGATTGTTCTCACTGTCAGAAAGTTTCTCCTTATTTCCAGGTTAAATCTCTCCTTGTTCAGTTTCCATCCATTATTCCTTGTCTGGCCTACAGTTGTTTTAGAAAATAGCTTGACTCCTTCCTCCCTGTGGCAGCCCCTCAAATATTGGAAGATTGCTATCATGTCTCCCCTGGTCCTTCTCTTCACTAGACTAAACATGCCCAATTCCTGTAACCGTTCTTCATATGTTTTAGTCTCCAGTCCCCTAATCATCCTGGTTGCTCTTCTCTGTACTTTTTCTCAACATCTTTTTTATAGTGTGGTGACCAAAACTGGATGTAGCGCTGTAGGTGTGGTCTTATTTGTTCCACATAGTACTTCACATGCAGTTGTAATATTACCAGATCCTTACTCTAGACTGCTAGTAGATTATTACTGTACTAGCAAAGAGTTAAGAGTTGTCTACTTCTCTGTGCCACCATCAGGTGTTCCTCAGTATTTTTGCAGCTCAAATCTGGTAGTCCTAGCAAAATGTTCTAACAGTAATAAGTATTAAAGTTATAAACATTTTATCTCAGGTTGCTTTCAAAGGCATGTTTTTTTCATTATGTTCCAGTCCAAATGCAGGCTCCAAACAGTTAATATTAGAGATCCAGGACTTATCCGCTTTATTTTTAAATTTTGGATGCTGCCCTCTCTGAGGGTAGTTTATATATTGATTTACAAAGTTTATTTATTGATTTGATTTTTGATGGCAGCCAACTTCAAAGCTAATAACTGAATAGAATTTTAAGTCTTACTTATTACAAGATCAGGTAAATGAAGTATTAAATTAAAAGATTTGTAAGAAAATGGTACAGTTCAATAGCTCCACCTCAAAGATGAAACCACAGAGAAGACTTGAATTAATTCCTCAGGTTTAGTTATTTTTTCCTCTTTCTAAACTGTTTCATAGATGGAAATGGAGCAGAAGACAAGTATGCTATTTTTGTCCTTGTACTCCATTTATAGAAACTTTATGGGGCAGACACCCTCCTCCAGGAGCCTCCAGTCCCCATTTTGCTCCTAGATTCCTCCATTGGTGCTCACAGTTCTCTTGACTTAGAAAGCTTATTATCATTAAAAAAAGAATTAATAACTTGGCATCATGCAAAGGAAAATTGTAGCATCAGTTATAAGAATGTGTTTGGCTCATATAAGCTAGGTGTTCCTTTGGCATGGTAAAGAAAATGCATGGGCTAGCTTAATTTCTGCTAAATACTGTACATGCTTTGTGACCTGTCAAATTGTAAGATTCATTATAATAGTTATCTTGTAAACAGGCAAATCTTCTATGATCCTGGGTACTGCACTCATCATAGGCTCTCAACATTTCAGAAGTGCCGCTATGTGTTCTCTCCCGCCCAAATGTTTTCTACCTTTTATGTCCATGGAAAGTCTATGCATAATTTAGAACTCTAGAAAATCGAACTGAAATTGAGAGAGCATCCATCAACAGAGGATGCTGTATCCTACAAAGAATTAACTCCCACATGTGGATGATAAAAAGGGGCTGTATGTCCTTCAGATTCCTGGAGATTGATGCTAGATCCCAAACAGATGGGTGAAATCAAGGACATAAGAACCACACAGTCTTCAGTAAGTTTTCTTTAATGATACACTTGGGGATCATACAGAACCTTGGAAACTGCAAGAGGAATTTCTAATCCTCATTTATAGTAAGTACATTAAGGCAGAGTTTTTGAATAATTTGAAAAGTTTGTTCTTAGTTGGTCTTTTTGTCTGCTGGCTCAATTTCCATTTCTAAGAAACTGCTGATAAAACTTTACTGAATTTGCCTTTTATCTGTTTATTGTTTATGTCAACCTTCCCTTCCATTACTTTCCCAGCCTCCACATCTTTGCTGATCTCAACCTTTGAGTGTCCTGCAACATGAGGAAAAACATCATTTACACCATTTTGATTTAAGGTGTATACCTAGGCAATCTGGTCTGTATGTATTGTCTATTCCAGGGGTCACCAACGTTTTGAACTTCAGGCACCACCAAATTCATAATTTTAAATCCCGTGGACCACTAATATGAATTTTGAATGACGGTGGCTTGCTGACATTGGTGGGAAAGTCGGTCCCATATTCCAGAGCTGCAGTAGTCACTGGACTGGCCCTTTGGTCATCCCGGAGTAGATACTCCTCCACCCGGGTGCACAGGCCTGCCATGAACTGGAGGAGCTGCTCTGGGATGACCACAGGGCCAGTCCTGTGACTACTGCAGCTGTGGAATGTGGGACCGACTTCCCCACCAACGTCAGCAAGCCACCCCGGGGTGGATTTCCCTCCCCTGCCATTGGTCTTACCTTCCAGTTCCAGCTCGCATGGCTCTACTCAAGGTAAGGTTTGCGCTCAGCCAAAGGGTGAGGGCAAGTGGGTGGGTGGGCCATGTGGGCGGTGCAGACTTGTGTTTCCGCATAGCCTGAATTAATTGCTTTGGGGGGAGTGCTTTGGAGGGGACATTTCTCTGTGGACCACCAACATTTTCTCAAGGACCACCAGTGGTCCCTGGCCCACTGGTTGGCGATCACTGGTCTATTCAATGTGGCAGTTTCGCTCCAAAGTCTGTCACCATTTTTCCCCTAAGGTGCTTTCCAGCTAGTGAACTAAGCTTTGTTGCTATTTTTGCTTCAAACTAGATTTGCAGCATTAGCACCGCTGAACAACTTTTCATAGGAGGTTGTCAATCTCAGCCTCAAAGCCTACTTTTTAATTTGCAGTGAATGAACCTGAATGGCCCGCAGTTTGAGATTTTATTTCCCTACTTTCCTGTGCAGCTACAGAATGATATTCTTCAGTTTTGTTTGGTTGTGGTTTGTATATTTTCCAAACTGCTCTAATTCAGACTGTCATGCAGAGGGTGTCATCAGCATGAGAGCCAATGGAATCTGCTGTCATCCTGTCAGAAGCCAGATGGTATCTGAAGTAGCCATTTGTCTAGTTTGCATGACTCCAACCTGAATGAAATACAGTTTGGGAAAATAGTCGCATCAGCAATGAAATCAGGGCTGTTTTTATTTTTATTTTTTGATACATTCAGGTATCCAGAATGAAAACTACATCTTTTTATTCTTATACCTTCCCTATTTTTAAATGCCAAACATTACAGATGTTCTATTGTATAAAAGAGATAACATGGAATCATTGGACTGGTAGGCTAGGTCTTCAATCACCTTGAATTTCATTGATTAATACTGGACATACTCTATTCAATATTGTACCAAGTAATGTATACAGATCAATATTGTAGTAACAGTAATACTGGCCATACTATTCCCCAGAATCCTTCTGATAGGCTACAGAAGATACCTATTCATTTCAGAGAAAAACCGATTGCAAACACTGGTTGGATCCAGGAAAAATGTTTTAGAATTTCAAGACTGTTTTGAAGTAAATCTATTCAAATACCATTCCTAATTTTTATCTAATCACATGGAGAGTGATGGAACTGTACTAAATATCCCTATTTCCTGCATTGTACAGATGGTACACCTATTCTCTAGATATTCACACGAGCCAGGGGAGTTTTGTGTATGCATTTCCATGAAAACAGTAACAGTTGCCTACTCATATGGAAGCCTTCACAGATGCAACTTGATAGGCAAACATCATGAGATGTTCATCAGGTCTGCAATGTCAGGGACAAGTCTACTTGACAACTCTGTTTCTGCTTGGATGTTTTCATAATAAAACTAATTCTTAAGGGAAAAACATCATAAGCATCATCTCTGCCTGAGATCCATATTAGACCAGGATTGCAATACGGAAGTGGTCTATATATATTTTCTGTCATTTCACATTATCAGTTTTCTTCTCAAGAAATTGAGGGATGATTATCCTATGCTAATTACTGTATGTCGAGCTATCCTAATACTCTTCTCCTCTCCACCAATACAATACTGATGGAGAGATCTGAGCCATGGTAACTGCCAAATGAGAACAATTTCAATGACTAATTTATTATATATAGATTACAATCCTTTTTTCTTTCAAATACATATGCAAGTTATGGGATTCAATTCTCTAAAGATTTTCAGAGAGAGAGCACGTCCTTCTTGCATGTTTTACAGACACCTTCCTAATTGTTAGAATTGGCTAGCAGGATATTTGTCTATAGGGCTGCCCTCTGCCCATGTAATATAATTGAATCTGGAATCATTCCAACATACAGTTCTCACCTGTGACTTCTTGAAATACTATTTGTGTATTGATGTCACACCCCAGCACATATACTAGCCAGCTGTCTTATTTGGGTAGTGAGGCTTGGATGAAAGAGGGTCTTCTTGAGAGCTGTGTACACAAGTTAAGGAATAAGAATAGCACTGAGATATAGAAGTAGCCAAGTGCAGAAATAACAATAGGTATACTTAAAGATAACTTCTTTATCTCAGAATTGCTCCATGTCATTTGGAATCCTCTTGATCAAAATAATATGCTCAATTCTGTTTATTTCATCTCAAAGTGCATGGAAGTACAAATGTAATTCCTATTTGCAGCACTCTGAAACAGCTGTATCTTTCCCCATTCCAAACAAGCAAAGGAAGAATGAATAAACAATGAAAATAAAACACAGAATGGGTTGCTTCATAGTTGTTTTATTTTTTAATATTTCATCATTTACTGTTTCATGATAGGCAGCATCCTGTCTATATATGAGGCAAGAAAGCACATACTACTATCTAGCCTCCATGTATTTGTCACTTTAAATGCTAACTAAAAGGGCAGGGTGGCTGAAACTATGACCCCAATTGTACTGGTCCAGATCCAAAGAATCTCTACAGATTGACAGAATGTCTGCTTGTGTAGGTTGGCATTTCTACCATCAGCCAGCCATCTGCAACTCCTTCTGCCTATTCCCGTATGAGGAAAGAACCTGGACTGTATCACCCTCTGCCAGAAGCAAAAATACTACAAATTGACAGAAGGCCTGCTGCTATGGGGTTGGCATAATAATCACCAGCACCCTGACCTTGAGTCCACCATCTGTAGCTCCTCCTGCCCCTCCCTCTGGAGGGGAGAACCTGGAACATGTATTCTGACAACTGCCAGGAACCAGGAGAGAACACAGATTAGTGGAATCATTGCCTTGTTGTCTGGCATCCTCATCGCCACCCACTCCCTATGTCCATTGTGGATGAAATTCTTTTTGGTTCCTGTTTCTGGAGTGAAAGCTAGAACTCAGCCTCCAGCTGTTATGATTTTCCATTGAATTTAGTGATTTAACAGTGTTCTGGAAACCCTGGGGTTTCTTGGATTATCGAAGACTACTCTGTGAAAAAATCAATAATAATGAAGTTTTCTTTACCCTGCCAATATTCTGCAGTGTTATTGTTCTATCGATTATGTTCTCTGGCAATACAGTCTCAAAATATGTCAAACAATGGCAAGGCCGATAGTCTTGACATGAGCTGATTTGCAGTATTATTTGCCTGTTCCCTCCCTGCCTTCTTCCAGCACTGTATTCTGTCTAGCTCTCCACTTATTTTTTTCTTTCACTCTTTGCTGCTTCTTTATCTTCCTTTCTGTCTAAAGTCCACCCTGCCTCTGCATATGACTCTTCCCTGCTAGGGCTTCCTTACCTCCTTGGCACAATCAGGCTTTGCTGTGCTGGGTGGCTGGGCATACTGAACTTTGTCTTTACCTGCATCTGTCTGTCATCTTTTCTTGGCAGCGCCTGCATGGGTCTCCAGAGGCATATAAATGGTGGTTGGGGGATATAATTTTGCTCTGAAATGTTTCCAGTCAAGTTGGAAGATTTTTCAAAACTTTAAATGAGAAGAAACACATCTTTGTGCATACCAAGAGGTGCACAAATGCTGGCTTAAGGCACTAAAGAGTAATTTCTGAAGAGAACTATACACAGATGGCCCTTTTGAATGAAATGAACTGGGGATGGCAAATAAAAATTATGGAGCAGCTGGGTTAACTGTTTTCACTGAATATAGCTCGGGTTAGTTGAACATTGTAAAATCATTATGAAGCTTACTGTGCACAGCAGTAATTTTTTTTTAATCCAATGCAGTTCTGGAGAATTTCTCAGCTGTGTGTATATATAAGGTTCATGTAATCTGAAGTTGGGGGAGGGTCAGTCTTGAGAATATATCAGTGCAAAATTAGAGAGTAAAATTTTCCCTGGAAAACTAAAATATTGAGTGGAAAGGATGGATACCTAATTTCCTAAAATAGAAATTCTCGAGAGAACTTACCAAAATACAACAACCAACTTTTTCAATCTTATTGAGCACATTTTCAGATACTTGGATTATGAAGGATAAATTGATTATCACAGCATTAAAAACTATTTAGACATGGGCAGATGATGCCTCTCAAAAAAAGCAAGATGGACAAAATTCTCAAGTTGTTAAAAAGGGTTCATTAGCTTGCACTGTCTGCTACCATTTTTTGTGCCGGTACCTCTGACCCCAATTGATGCATGCTGTGTAGGTTCAAGTGTGATTATACCATTTTTTTGAATGGCAATTGCATCTTTTTGACTTTGACTACCAGTCCAGGTTTTCTGCAGCAATTAGTGAAGGGATGTCATCTTTTTTCCTCCCAGACCCACACATATAAATGGGTCTCCTAGGACTGTTGAGTGACATGCTGAAATCTTCAATCCATTTTTCACTTGTTTTTGTAGGGTAGTTTGGTGGGTGGGTGGGCAAGGGAAGGATTCTAACCAAAAATAGATGTTCTAAGCCTCCTGGAGGCTAATATGTCTATGTCTTAACATAAATTGTTTAAAAAACAAAGCAAAACAGGATAATTTTCCTGTAAATTTTGGTGACAGATCCCTGCATCCTTCTGGAAACCATATAAATGAGCTTTGAAGAGCCAAGATTTCTCTTCCCCACTTCAGGCCAGTGGAATTTGCTAAGTAAGAATGAAGCCTGGCACAAAAACTAACATTTTGTAGTTACAAAATTATAAGGGCTGATGAAGGAAGGAAAAATGGTCTGGTATTTTGTAATTGGCTCAAAGTTAGAAAAGTGGCCAGGTAAGCTCTTTTTTGTTTTGGGTAGCCTCTCTGCAGAAATTATCTTGATTAATTTTGCCTCGTGAATAGATTGGGCTGAAATGCCTGCATTTTGCTATGAAAAATGCTTCTTTTCCTTCTCTACCCTCAGAATCAAGGTGCAACCTTCCTTTTTTTGCCTTACAGAGGCATTGAATTCCACAGTTTTTCCTTGTGGGCCCTACCCAACTTTTCTTTGCTACACTAGGTTATAGTGGGAGGAAACTGCCACCAAAACTGCCCACTTCTTGTTGGCTTGCCTTTTCCTCAGCCTCTGAGCACACATACAGTACCAGCTCCTAGGTTAATGGGTTTACTTTATCATGCCTAGAAGGTAATGGTCTTGGCAAGCGGATGCTAATTTGTTATTCTAAACCAGCAGCTGTGTGGTGGGTTTGAAAGAGCAGGTGGCAGCCTAGCAGTCACTGGGGAGAAGTGGGAGGGGGCAGCCTGGGAGAGGAGAAGGTTACTCAGGAGTTCACCATGTCCTGTATTGATGGATTAAGCATCTTGTGACATCAGACTTTGGATTCATGCCAAGTCTATTTATTCTGTTTCATATGCATATTCCCCACTTCCCAAGATTTACTTTTAACCAGTCTTTACTCCCAGTTAAGTTTTTTGATGCTTCAGCTGTTGCCAAGTTTTTTGCTCTAATTTCCTGATTTATTGTTTCTCACTCTTTCTCTAAAAACAAGCTTGGGAATACAATAATGAATTAAAAATTGCAAATTATATGTTGGAGTCATCTTCCATAAATGTTACAGCCTAAGCTCTTATTGGAGGGTTTTGAATGGGCAAGGAGAGAAAGTGTTCAATTTCCACTCCTAAAGAAACAGCAAAAGAGTGAAATATACGTAGAAGTAATCAGTCAAATTACTGATCCTCACATGAAATAAACTACCCAAATTATTCTGTTGATAATTTAAGTTTTGACTTTTTATCTTGTTTGCAATTGATTTAAAAATGTTACTGTACCAAACAATCTTGTTCGCTTAGTATTTCCCCTTTAGATTAACACTACAACAAATTTGCTAAGAATATAGTTAGATGATTTGGCAGACTTCAAGCCATATACTATTTCCTAAAATGTAAATAATTTTTAAAAGGAAAAATAAAGCCAAGGATTTCAAATTGATTTCAGTATTAATATACTGCTATTGGCCTAAAGATTCTTAAGCTATATATAGCATGCTCACCATATGAAATGCAAGATTATTACAAATAATCAATTTTACAACACAAAATCTAGCCGCAAAAGGAAAATGGCATGTTATGGGTTGAATCTTTTGGTTGTCTGTTTACTGTCAGGCCTATACCAGACAGTAAGCCCATTGATTTTACTAAAATTTATGAACAAATGAACATGCTTATTTGTAACATTATGCTTTTTAATAGTCACTTTGAATATCTCCATCTTGAACTCTTCGTAATGCAATCAAAAGCAACTGGAAAGACTATTTTCAAAGAAAACAAATCTTTCTGAAACATCATGGCAAAGAGCAATATTAGTACATCTGGATAGGATGGAATTTACAAATTCAAAATATTTCATGACATAAATTAATGAGATAGCGAGATAAATCTAGTTATGCTCCCATTCATATAGAGTGAAAAAGTCCATAACTGATCCATAGTAATCTGTAATGGGCAGGATAATACAGATTAAAACAAGCTATCTAATCTCAACTATTCATATCTTTAGGACAGTAGTGTCAAACAGATTGTAGTAAAAATATAACTGGTCTATTTACTAATCAATATGATCACATAATTTCATAAGCCTCAGCATAACTAGTTTAGCATTCTCCAGCTTTACTTCTGAAATATATTTTGATAGAATTAATAACTGTGTACTATTATGTTGCATTTATAGAATTGGTTTGCCAAATTTATTTTGACCTTGAATTACACATTTTAAACATTGGTAAAGAGTTATTTTGGTCACTAATCTTCTGATTTGTATAGTGGGATAATTCTTCAGCCACACTCCCTGATTCCTTTTTGAAAGTATCAGCCAGCAAGCAAGGATGTTAAGAATATAAAAATTTATCACCTGATTAATGAAACAAATTGTCTATGGATCTCAATCAAGAGCACAGTGGGACTTCAGTTCCCCTAAGATCATCAAGCAAATCTCCCCTCAGGAAAGAGCTGTTGTTCCTAGCATCTGCTAGGCAGAATGCTCCCAATGTCTATTTACTTTTCAAAAAGCAAATACTAATTTCAGGATGCTGTTTACGTAACAAAGCGCATATAGCTTTAAGCCATTGCCTTTTTCTAGGTGTCACATGGCATTGCTGTGTATTTAACATTTTACTGTATGTTGTTTTGCTAATGGCAGATGGCAGGCAGTCTGCTAGGCTATAGCGGCACTGAGATAGGTTCCTGCTATTCTGCAAGTGAGAAAGTGAGAAGTTTGTAAAATACAGGACAGAAAAGTTTTTGAACAATGTATCTGAAAATTTGAGGAAAGATACTTGAAAACTGCTGATTGGGCACTGAAAGAGAAGTTAAAGGTAAATTTGTCCTGTGAGTGACTTCCAAATACTGGCTGTAAGCAAAATTTTCACCTAGTCTTAGGAATTCAACTTTACATGACCATAGTCTGTGTGCATGCATGTATATGTTTGCCATGCTTTTCTTGAAATGAATTTTGGGTGGAGGTAAAAAATCAAATGTGCACTTTATTCCATAGTAACTCTATCGATGTTTTAATAATCCAGCTTTGGGAAAACATGCATTTTAGGCAGGCCAGGGCAGCATATTAGTGATACTAAAAACAAAAACATCAGTTAGGTCAGAGACTTTGCCTATTTTGTTTTAGATTTATTTGACAATCATCACTATGGGATATCACCAGTATAGTATGCTCACGATACTCCGTTATATATCTCCAACCTGGGTGAAATGAATGATGGTCTGGACATTTTTTCACGGTACCTAGAGGCTGTGGGGGGCTTGGATGGGGAACAAGAGACTTCAGCTGAACCCTAGTAAGATGGAGTGGCTGTGGATGGGTTCCTTGTCATCCAGTTTATTATCTTTGGTTTTGGATGGGGTTGCACTGGGCTCACAGCTCCTGCTCAAACAGCAGGTGGCAGATGCGGCTAGGAGAGCCTTTTGCTCAACTTCCTCTTGTGTACCAGTTACGCCCTTCCTGAATAGAGAGGCTCTCTGCTTGGTTACTCATGCCCTGGTCATCTCCCACCTGAACTATTGCAAGGCATTCTACATGGGGCTATTCTTGAAAAGTATCTGGAAGCTTCAGCTGGTAAAGAATGTGGCTTTGCAAGTGATCCTGAGTGCCCAAAGAATGGCACATATAACACCTTTGTTGCATGAGCTGCATCGGATGCCAGTTTGCCTCTGGGAACAAATGTTGTGGACCCCATCAGTTAAAGAATTCCAACTGGTGGGTCCTGGAAGAGAACTTTCTCTGCCATTGCCCCCACCCTTTGGAACATTCTCCCCCTCCCCCCAGGGAGGAGCCAGGCCCCCACTCTCCTGTCATCCCAGAAAGGTGCAAAAACATGGTTCTATGCCCTTGCTTAGGGAATGCAGAGGAACTCACTGTGAAGAATCCTTTCTTACTAGGCTTCAAGAAGTACAATGATATCCTTTTGCATTACGAGGTGGAAAAAGGCGGGGGGGGGGAGGGAAAGTACATTTTGCTAGACAGAAAAACCTATAAATCTTGATCCAGCCCTCAGGACAGAACTTCTCCTCTACTGGTATGACTACCTTGAGTATGATCAACGGGCCAAATATATTCACCCGAGCATTCATTCTAAATGACTGAAATTTTGAAATATCTCAATAATTTTCTTCCTAACATTTTCCCCAGAGATGCCAATTTTTGGTTGCAAGAGAAATTGACTGACCAGGTTGTCACCCAGGCCCGAAAGACTGGTCCAAATTCACTTAGCCAGCTTTCATGCCTAAAATGGAACTAATGCTCACTTGTCTTCTGGTTTATAGCTTGGAGTCTTAACCACTAATCCAAACTCCCCAGGAAATTTGGCGGATTTTATGAGAGACATGAAACTCCATGCCTTTTTAAGCTATGTTTGTCTTTTATCCTTTTAAAATGTTTTTTTTTTCTAATTTTACATTTTAAGTACACATTTTAAATACGCAGGTGGTGATATTGGAAGTTTGAAATTAATAAGGCAAAATAAATACCTCAAGTCCATCTCATTTATCTCATCATGTAATTTCAATTACTAAA
Organism: Pseudonaja textilis; assembly: GCF_049901715.1. Taxonomy (NCBI): domain Eukaryota; kingdom Metazoa; phylum Chordata; class Lepidosauria; order Squamata; family Elapidae; genus Pseudonaja; species Pseudonaja textilis. The sequence continues at coordinate 32,330,124 of NC_141992.1, read as the reverse complement.
AACATTTTTAGTGTTTCTAAAAGCTATCTCTCTGAGATAGATCACTATCCTTATCTTTAGTTTAGAGCAGAAAGCTCAAATTGACAATTTATGACTTTTCAAACTGCCTTCTAAGTTAAGTTAAATAGAACTTCTACACTCTATTAGAACAGTCTTTCAGTGTTGATGCTCATCCACTTTGGCATTGGAGAAGACTCTTGAGAATACAGTGAACAGTTACAGGGGTCCCAAACTTGGCAACTTTAAGACTTGTGGACTTCCAGAATTCTCTAGTCTGCTATGTTATGCTGGCTGAAGAATTCTGGGAAGTCCACAAGTCTTAAAGTTGCCAAGTTTGGAGACCTCTGAGTTAAGAAGACCAATTCTCACCTGTGGCATAAATGACCAGGTTCAAATTATCCTACTTCAGATACATTACGCCCTAAATTAGGTTCTAAATGCTCTCTAAATTAGGCTCTAATGCTGGAAAAGGTGGAAGAGTAGAGAATGATCAGCAACAAGGTGGCTAGATTCAGTTACAGTGGTGATGAATACACTATAAGAGCACAGTAGAGACAGATCTGTTTGTTTGTTCGTTTAAGGTGTCGCAAAGCTCTCTCCTATTTAAACCCTTTAATTTTATCCAGGAGAAGGCAAACTAATAAGGGAGAATATTTGTAGCTCAGGGTTGAAATGAGGGGTATTTGATGCTGCAATGATGATGTTACCCAGTTTGGGTAATGAAACATTTGCAAGAAAACAAGCAAGCTCAGAGAGCACCAAGGACCCCTCAGAATGTAAACCATATGAGTTAACCATTTGAGATTGAAGATTGTGTTAAGAATTTTGAGCTGTTTCTGAAAGCAAGTCCTAGCCATACAATTCTAAAGTCACCGATCTAAGTATTTCTTCCATTATGATTAAGTAAAAGGAGATTTGTTACAAAGAATGGGCAGGAGGAGGAGTTTGCCAATCTATCAGTGTTTCCTTGGAATTCCATTTTAAGTGCTCAGAAGATACCATGCAAATTTCAGGCTAGTCTTCCCCTAAATCAAATTCTTTGTGCATTAGAATACAGTATTTCTTTCAATGCTGATAAGAAAATAAGCATGCTTCAAGTGTCTATGGAGATTCTGGCATCATGGTTACCCCAAAAGTGCTTTTTCGAAAGGCAACTGAACTTTATTTTTAAAACAAAGTCAGTCTGCCTTTTGAAAAAGCACCTTTGGGACAAACACGCTTCAAGATTATCTATTCTATATCAACATTGTTTCAGCATTTTTAAATTTAAAGAGGCAGATGTCATTTAGCAAAGCATGAATTGTTTTAAAATATTTACATGTAAAATTTTTACATGTATTTATATATCTTGTCTTTATTATTTTTATAAATAACTCAAGGTGTTAAATTACCTAATGCTCCTTCCTCTTCCTATTTTCTCCACAACATCCCTGTGATATGGGTTGGGCGGAGACACAGTGACTGGCCCAAAGTCACTCATCTGATAAAAATACATAGCATTTCTCTATAATATGTTATGTATCCACATTTTTTTTCTTTTTAGCATTTTTTTCATCAAGTACAACACTTAGGATCACAGTTGGTTGCAATAGGAATTGACCTATGGGCTTGTCCTCTAAGCCTGATATTGTAGGCTGGGAGAATGTGACTGGCCCAAAGTCACCCAACCAGCTTGTACCTTTCTTGGGTCCACATATGAATATCAATTTCATACCCAATCAGTATCTTTGACCTATTTTAAAAAGTGTTGTACTGTATATTGTAAGTAGCCATAATAAAGCAGAATTCTATTATTATTTCAAAGACTGGTGACTTCCAGAAAAGGATAGAATTTCAATAATTCCCTACGATTGGGGATTAAGGGAAGGAAGAAAACTTTTTCACATAATAGCAGTTGTTTATATATTCCTTTCCCTGGAACTCTGTTCAGGCATCTCATGGCCTGTTATCTGCAAAAGCTTATGATAATAAACATGGTTAACATGACAGTTTGGAGATATATTTTAAAGATAAAGCTAACTTTTTACATTTTCCCTTATAACAATGGAAAACCAATGTAATGATAGATCAATAGAGGAACAGAGGCAGAAATAATATAGAAATAACAGGGGGTAGCGCTCTCTGAGTCAAGCTCTATTCCTGCTGATTTTGTGGACCTGTCTTTTTAGTTTGCCTACCCCTTTTCCCACCCCCACCCCCACTCCTTTCCAGTCTAGTTAACAGTCCTGATATTTCCTTGTGGTCTCTTATCCAAGTACTAACCACATCCCAACTTCTTGTGTTTGTTTGGAAAATTTATATAGCCACCTACCTCTCATGCATGACGTAAGTTAAAAATAAAATAAAAATAAGTAAATGGTCAAAAGCATAACAAGTAATAAAATATTAAACATTTTGCTTTTCAAGATCACCTAAGGTAGTCTAGGAGGTTGTGTTTCATGGCCGTGTTAGGAGTTAATTTCGACTAAAAACGCCTAAAGTTCGTAATCCTTCCTGGGGAGGAAAGTTGCACTGTATTACAGACAACCAAACTTCTCAGAACAAAATGCGGGTCCGGGGACTTGAATCGGTCGCCCCTTTTGCCGCTACGAAGCCCCTCCTCACCACCACCACCCCGCAAAAAAACCCCTGCCATAAAGCCATTCCAACGGCTCCCCCTCGAGACAGACCGCGGTGGGAGGAGCAAAATGGCGTCACGGGAGGGGGGTGGGGTCTAGGCAAAGGCCTAGCGCGGGGCCGCGAGCGTCTCGGCTTTCTTGCTGGCGCTCGTGTCCGTCGGCTCGGCTGGAGAGATCGAAACAAAAGAAACCAGTCCGTCCCCGGATCGGCGATGGTGGGCATTCCGGGAGCTTCTCAGTGTAAGATCCTCCTCCGCTCTAGTAGCGATGCTGCCTTTTTCTTGACCCTTCCCTTCCACTTCTCCTGCTTATCCTCTCACTTAGCGCTTCCCACGTCCTTAGGACCGCAAGCCAGAGCGACGCCGAGCTCCGGAGGCTTGGAAGGCTGCAGTCCCAAGAATTCTCCGAAGACGTGGCGGCGGCAGGCTGGTATGCTTGTCTCCCTTTGACATTCCCCAGGCAATGTTCGCGCACCTTCGTTCCTCTATGCCGCTTCTACCTGGCCTTGGGTTTCACTGCCCACCCCCACCCCACTTTTCCTTTGCTCCTTTTTTTACTTCTGTGGTTGGAACAACGTTGCGTATCTTTCCTTATTCCGGGACCCCTCTCTTTCAGTCGCGTCCTCCGTTCTCTTATTTCTCCCCTCCACTGTCTTCCGAAGAGTTTCCACATTCATTTATAACAGCCTTTCCCAACTTGGTGGCCTATGGAGGTGTACACTATACTTCCCTTCATCCTCAACTGAGGATGATGGGCCTTGTAGTCCAACACAGCTGAGAGCTATTTAATTAAGGCAGTCTGGTCTGTAGGGACCCAGTTTGTATCAATTAAGCGGCTCCGCCTTCTCGTCTAAATGATAGTTTCTTGTTTTCCCGCAAACCCATTTAGGGTTTAGCTTTTTGGTACTCTTCATCTGAGAAAGCTTTTCCTCCTTCATTCTTTCACCAAGAACGGTTTTCATAGAGGTCTTTATTTTCTTTTGTCTATAGATTGGGTTGCCTAAAATTTTGGATTGTGTTGGTCTATGTTTCTGTGATAGCATTTGGAAATCAGAAAGAAGCTAGGTCAACGAAGAACTGATATTTAGAACTGATTTGCTAAAATACTGTATAAATATTGAAGCTTTAAAAACATTGCCTGTCATCAGATTTAGATTTACATGTTTCCCCTTTAATCGTGGCATTGTGTGGTGTGTGTGTGTAAGTGTTTCAAATTTATCTTCATTCACGCTATTTTCTCAGTGGAGAGAAGTTATGAGTTTTTATACAATTTAAGAATGGAAAATAAATCATGAATAAATGACCATATTTTAAGTTGGATTATTCATAAATCCAACATAAGTCAGGTTATTAAAAATTCTTTATTATTAACCATAGATTAGAATCAGCATTTTACTCCAGTGAAACCATGGTAGAAAGAAAAATTAATGCATTTTTTGGAAGGAGGAGAGTATATACTATTGTACTATTCAACCCAGATAGCTTTAACAGCATTCTTGTCAAATGATTGTAAAACATATTCATCATTGCTCCATAGTATGATTTATGGAATCAGTGTTCAAAGTTGTTCATGTTGCCAACTGGTTGAGGATGATAAATTTTGTAGCCTAAGATTGGTGGAGATGCCTGACTAGAGGAAAATGATTTATACCAAAATTTCTTACAACATGTATAGTGTCACAATCCTTTGTGGTGCTGTGAGATAGAATTTTTATTTATGCAAGACTGAGCGAATCAAAATAGCAGACTATTTTGGTAATGTAATATATAGCAAGTCAATTTCAGAAATGTAAATTTGGCCTGGAAAATCTGCATAAATACATAATCAGTATAGCATGTTATAATTGGGTTCACAATTATGCTTGCATTTTATGAAAAAGTTAAAAGACTGCAATACCTATGTTGCAGCCCAATAATTTAGAAATATACAACATTAGAGAACCCTTGCTAGATCAAACCAAAAGTCTACAATTCAGCATTCTGTTTACACAGAGGCTAACATGTTTTTGAGTAATACATAAGTAAAATATGGGAGGAGTAGCATTCTGGTAGCTACATTGAAAAGCACAATATCTTCAGTAATGTAAATAATTATTATGTTAGTAATTAGTAAGTATTATGATTAGTAGCAATTGCTAGCACTACCTTTCATAGATCTAACTTTTCAAAGTGTCAAAATGAATGGCCATTGTTATATTTTATATTTTAATTCTGTGCTTAATTGTACTTCTATGCTTGATTTTAACATGAATCATCAGCATGTTTAAGAGCTCTATTTTTTTTATATGGCCAGAATTGCAAAGAGATTCAAATACCATTAACTGAATTTAAATAAAAGTATTATGAGACTAGTGGTTTTCGAAAAATTTAATTTTCTACTGATGTCCCGTATATGTTAGCTAGTGTGAAATAGGCATACATAGGCTAGATGTTTGGTACACAGCACATTTTATCCTAGGATCATTTTCCTTATTCCACTAACATGTGAGAGATTGTTCTCCCGTTATGCATGACATTTTTATATGAATACCGTATATATTGCTTCCTACAGTGATGCTCATTTTCCCATCTACTGAATTCTTGGATACTTTTGTTACTCCTTTTGCACCACTGAGAAATTGCTTTGCTCAGACTTAATTCCTGTTCCAGTTCGATGACTATCTTGGTTTCTGCTTCCTGTTACTATACTATGTAGTAATGGGTCAATTTTTGATCCATCAAACCTCTGAGGTATTCCCAGGGTTATTAAATTTGCCTAGAATGTGGGAGCCTTTATCAGAAGGCTTTAAAAAAGTCCAAGATTTGGATGATTCCAAATGTATATTATACTCAACACTCTAAAAGGTTAATGAGGCATACATTTGCAAAATCATGTTTTGAATTACATTCTTCAGCAAAGGTTGTCTTTGTGAATACTGACATCTTCCCTAGTTTTCCCAGGATACATGTTAATCTGACCCATTTATATACTATATATATAATCTAATTTTAAAAACTAGCATTACATTTGTTGCTTTTCCTAGTTTAAGTGACTATTCCTAGTTGATCTTTTATTAGACAATTAGGGATTTTACATTTTAATTCTAGAAAAGTTCTCAGATAAATGTTATCCTATAATTCTTTTATCACTATTTATCTTGATTTATTTCCTGAACATAGCAATTTAGGCAGAGTTAACTTATCTGTACATTTTGTAAGGTCCACTTCCTACGTATTAGTGATTTGGTATTTTTTTCTCTTTCCCTTTCAGTTTTTCCTAACTTGCATGTCAGTAGTCCTTCCTTCCTTCCACTTCCTTTAGTAGACATGGTTCTTCAAGTGATTCTCCAATGCACTTAACTCATGGTTATATCTAAGGTTGTGCTGAAGAACAGCTCATCCCTACATTGTATTATATGCCCATCTATTCTAAAAATGATTAAGAGTACGGAGACATTGTACAGAGACTCTGTTTGACATTCTGACCCATTTTAAAAATATTTCAAAAACAGTGTGGTTTTGAGTTTAAAACACTTCCAGAAAGGTTTCTGTAGTTGTTGTTAGTAGAGGAGTCATGTTCCACCAATCGCGATCTCATGGACAATGTCCTCCAGGCCTTCCTGTCCTCTACCATCCACCGGAGTCCATTTAAGCTCACACCCGACTGCTTCAGTGACTCCATCCAGCCACCTCATTCTCTGTCGTCCCATTCTTCTTTGGCCCTCAATCGTTCTCAGCATTCTCTTCTTCAGTCCTTCCTTCTCATTAGGTGGCCAAAGTATTTGAGTTTCATCTTCAGGATCTGACCCTCTAAAGAGCACTCAGAGTTGATCTTCTCTAGGACTGACCGGTTTGATCACCTTGCAGTCCAAGGGATTCCAGAAAGGTACAAACAACCTATTTTGAAATTGAGGCAACTCTTTGGAATAAGAAATTGAATGTTTTCTGCACTAAACTTTTCAAATTTGACCCTTTTACACACATTAATGAGAGGTAAACATTCTATGCAGTTTATTTTGCTATTGCCAAAAGGATAAGAGTTTCATAAAAGAAACTATTTAATATGCCATTATAAGGATTCAGTACAAACATATCTTTTTTGACATGGAATTCCTGAATAGAATTTATCAGCAGGTGTGTTTCTGTTCAGTTAGGTGACCATTGACCATCTTTCTTCACTACAGATGTTAAGTATAGAACTAATTAAGGTTGTCTATTACAGCTCTTTTGAATGGGCACTGCGTTTGCTTTTTTGTACATTTAAATTGTTAAAAACAATTACAATTCCATGCATTTAGGTATATTTAGTCCTATTGTTTAATTGTCTCTTCCCCTCCTCACATCTTTCATACATGTCTTGTGATCTGCCAATTGCATGTAACATTGTAGGAATGTTTCTTTTTTGTCCAGTATTCCTATCTTCCTCCCTCCCCCAAAGAGGATACTTTAAAGTAATCTTACTAATATTTCTATATTATTTTCCTATTACAATAATAGTTTTCATAATGGCTTTATTTTCTATTTAAAACGATTTTCTTCTTTTTACATTCAGTGACTGAAAGCTAGAAATGTTTGATTAAATAACATTTCTGTGGCTAGTAATCTGACTCCTGAAGAAATTGGAGACAAGAGACTGATTTTGAAACACTTTCCATTTCCTAGAGATGTTACCTTGATCTCTGTTAATGTAACTTCAAAAGTATTTTTCGGTATTAAAAAAGACAAGTAATTTGAGGCTTGCCTGCTGTCTAGTCCTGATCTTAGACAAGTGACTATTGTGATTTTGTTAATTATGATTAGCAGTAGTATGATGATGCTGCCATCAATCTTTCATAAATGGAATTTACTCCCATGGGGGATCAAATAGAGAATTTTGTTAGATTTTAATGAAAAGGTTATTTTATTTGTATTATAATCTTTCTTTGAGAATCCTAGATTCACAGTTGATCTTAATTGTACTAAAGTCAATTGAGAAATTATCACATAGTTACCAAATGGGTTTCTGATCTGTGCAATAAATTAAAGCTGGATTGCTCAAATCTACATTCAGTATTCTATTCTCTGTACCACTTTGGCTGCTTACTATTGATAGCTATAAAAAAGAAAGGTCCTCTCTAAAGATGACAATAAAGAAAGGCTCAAGAGCATTTAAGTAGTTTTCCTTTAATACTTGAATATTCATTATAGTCAATGCTCATGTGATGCAGTTGGCACTTAAAAAGATACTGCCTCTGGGCTTGAAATCAACCTAAAAAACTCTTCTACCATTTATAAAAGACCCAATGAGAGTAAATAAAAACTGTTTCTCTTTGTGATGGTTGTGCAAAGTTTGCTTGTCTGGCAATTGAATAAGAATTTACTTTAGATTCTTAAGGTTTGGCACGTTTTGTTTTCCTTTATTGAAGGCTAATACTATAAGATTCTTTTACTCAATTGTTTGAGCATAAAAGCAAATAAAAGGAATACTTGCATGTTTGTAATATTTGCATACTGTATTTAAACTTTTTCTGTACCTGTGAATATCTCAGGTTGGGAAACTAATAATAATGATTGCCAAACTAGTGCAGGGAAACACAGAATAAAAAACCAGTATTTGTATTTCATTACCATCCTGGGGGTATCAAGATTCATAGTGATGCATCCCAGTGGTACCTTCCTGTTCCTGGAAATGAGGCTTTCTTAGTATTAGTTCTGACATAATTATCCATTTGTGAGTGCTGCCAGACAGCTCTTAACAACATATAATTTGCTTTGCTGGATCAGACTAAAGTCCATTTAACCCTACTCCTTGCTTCCAACAGCAGCCAGCCAAATGCCTCTGGATATTCACAGTAGGTAATAAATAGTAAATCTCCTTTGAGCCGAACTCTACTACTCATGACTTCATGGACATGTCCAAGTTGTTTTCTTGGCAACACCATGGGAAAGGTTTGACACAGTTATGGGAATCTTCCCCAACAGATGTTTACATATATAATATGTAATCTCAGGACTACTCCATGCATCTGATCTGTGAAAGCTTAAGTGAAAATAAGTTTGTTAGTCTTTTAAGACAACCCTGCTATTAAAAACAGATAAGCATTAGATAATATACATTAATGGATATTTTGGATAGCTCAGGATTGATTGGATTCTGCTGTTTTAACCTTTGGATGTTGAAAAAAACTTTTGCTGTAGTTCAGATTAACTTTCTAAAGCAGGTCATGTGCCAGTATGGACTTTTATTAAATGGATTGCAATTTACTATTTACAACCAACAACAAGAGTAATGGCAAGTTGGCAAATTAATTTATGGGCAAATTGAGTTCTAGTGTGAAACCAATCAGGCTTGTCCACTTTCTCCATTACTGTTTAATTAATAGTCAAGCCTTTAGCAAATAGGTCATCTTATGATATTACTGATCCATTGAAGGAATATGTTATTTTTATATGCTTCTAATACTAGTCAATATTATTGCCTAATATTTAGGCAATATTTCATAATTCAGCTTTATTATAATTATTCATAATTAGACTAAACTTGACATTGGTGATTTAGCAATTTGGTAAAATATTCTGATTGTAAAATTAAATTGGGATATCATAAGGCCCTTTTCTTGTTTTTTCAGATTATTATTATGTGTAATAAGAAAAAATGAGCAGCCTAGCAGCTTTGGAAAGAAACAGATGGAAATTAAATTAAAGTGGATATTAAGAAAAGCTGTGTGTTTAAAATGTATGGTAAATTCAAATCTCCTAGGCACGTCTGACTCTTAATTTCATGGAGACACCCATGTAGTTTTCTTGGCAACAGTATGGAAGTAGTTTGTCATTGCTTTCTTCTGAAATATGTTTTGTTTTCCTGGTTTTGGTTTGTACTCCTGGCTTTACATACAGATTCTGAATGGCTTGACTATACTGAACTCACAAGCCTAGCCAAGATCATCAAGAGGCTTATACCTACCTCACTAGGGTGACCATATAAATTGGATGGATGGGTGGGTAGGTAGGATAGATAGATAGATAGATAGATAGATAGATAGATAGATAGATAGGATGGACCTATAAGAAGTCCATATCAGAATATGAAAGCAATAGTGTTCTCCTTTTTAGATTGCTCTCAGAAGTAATACTTAATCATTATGACCAGTAATCATTTTTCTTCGCAGGTTTGTTTTCTTGTCTTTCTTTAGTCAAGTCCTAGTTTATTTCTTGAAGTATATACAGTGTATAAACTTAATTTTTGAACTCAAAATATATTCTATGAATGCTAAAATATTTATTCACTTGTGAGTCTGAAGACATGATTGCTTTAGTGAGCCACAGTCTAGGTTAGTTCTTTAAATGACTTCTCTCAAATAATTTTCAAACCATGCACAATCTTAGTCAACACTAGTATGAAAAGGGAACTATAATACCCAGTAATAAAAGCATTACAATTTTCATTAAGTGAATTATCATTGTATTACTTATATTTAAATAATATTCATTAATCTAGATTATCAAGATAGTACCTACTGTGTTCAGTAATAAAGGAATTTAGAATATGAAATCCATGTGGAACACTCAGATAATGATGATGTAAATTTAATAAGTTGAAATTCATATTTTATGTAATTTTGAATTAGAAAACCCAAATGAAGTTTGTTGTGTGCTCTGTATATCTTTTGAACATGAGTCCCTTTTCTAAATAGTACAGTTTCAGTGGTGGTTTGAGTTATTTTATAGTTTAATATCTTATGTAGCTGCTTACCTCATAATTCATGCATATTCCATTCCAACCTTGAAGTGAGGTGGGGCTTCTGACACACTCTTCCAGGTACTGTCATATACTGTCATTCAGGATCAGAGGGAGATTTAATTCCAAAAGAAGGTCTTGAAAATCATCATCAGAAGAAAGTTATTGCCTTATATTCTAGATCTGTAGACTAGCAGCTATAGTGAGAACATCTTAATTGACCTCTTAGAAACTGGATACCATATCAGATGAGGTTTTTTTATTTTACCAAGAAAAGTAACTAGTTGTAGATGTCCTCTGAAACCTGTTTTACTTCTGGACAATGCCCAAATTGCCCTTGAATCTATTGTTGGGTTCTTTCATTCAATTCACTGATCATCTTGTTTCTTTTTGCTAGATACTTCTACCATTGAACTCTATTGTTTAAATTCAGAAAATTCCTCATCCAGGATGGAAGAATGCTGTTGATCTTTCCCTGAGCATGATTTACTTGTTGCTTCTACCTTCATTAAATAGCTGTAACTAGAGTTGAACTTTCAGAAAGGGTTCAATGAGAAACATTCTGTTTTTGAAATTAGTGATTACCATCATAAGATTATCTCACAAGATGCTGGACCTAAAATCCAACAAATATTTTAATATTTTCCATTGCTTTGCTGGTTCCTTCATAAGTAGCTAACTAAAGTAAATATTTAGTGTCCTTTAGTTTTTACTTAATCTTTAATTCGTTTGAAATAACACTGCTGAAAAATCATGTTATTTGTTTAAATGTCAGTGATGATCTCAGCAGAATATTTTAAAGTTTGGACTTTATTTAAGCTGCGTATGCGTACTGACACATTTATAAACCGGTAGGGTTTCTTTTTGCTCTTTCCTTATGCTTATGTTCTTAAGAGCAAATCTATTTCTCATTTGTAGCTGATGTATCTTATATTTTTTTTCATATTACTGGGTAAAGTTAGATTTTTCAGTAAGTATGGCCTAACCATTGTTTGTATCAGCTGCAATTGGCTATGTTCAAACATGCTAAGACCTAAACTCTGGTTTACAACAAACTAATATGAAATTAAACTACATCAGAACAAGCTATGATATTTGAACTAAGCTTTGAATCATCACTATTTCCAAATATTGGAATGTATGCATTAATAGTCATACTTTCCCATTCTTGATATGGGATACTTTGTTGTTTTTGTTCTTGTCGGTTATGGGTCTGATTATTAAACTTTACTAAAAGAATGATTAAAAGAGCTACAATCATGTAGAAAGTCTGTTGTACTTCTTCCATCAGTCTCCACATAGGAAACCACTCCACCACATATGAAATAGTAATAGCACTTATACATTGCTTTACAGTGCTTTACAGCCCTCTCTAAGCAGTTTACAGAGTCAGCATATTGCCCCCCCCAATAAGGTTCTAAGGAAAAAATTACTCAAGTCATTACATCCAGTAATTTAAACTTAGCTTTGCATTAATTAAGCTGACCTCCTTTATAAGAGAAAGGGGTTTGATCTATTGAGTACGAAATATTCTAGATAATTCCTTTTTCTAAACAATTGTCTTTAGTCTTTATTATGTAAAAATCTTTAAGTATCCAAGCAAAAAGCCTTTCAATACTTAATGATAATAACATCATTGAACCAGAGTTAGGCCTGCTTAACTCTTGGATAGAAATAATTGTATCCCCTCATGCAAATTGAATTACTGTATGCTTTTGTTTTTTGTTTTTGTTTTAAAGAGCAAGCAATAGTGTTTTTCTAGATAGTTTTTCTTCTATTCTTTCATTTCTTCATCATTTTTAGAGCATTTACGTTAATATTTTCTTTTGGCTGTCATTTTCTCAGAATAACTTTTCTGTGTTTTCTGTACTTTGACTCCCTAAGAGTCTTGTCCCGCTTCAGTTGTTAACATAGAGCATAAGGCATATAAAACTTTCCAGGGTTGGAAACTAAATTTCTCTGATGACATCATTGCCTTTTCTGGCATTTCAGTAACAGAAACAGTAACTTGCACTAAGCTTGCTTTATCTCTAGCCATGTTTTTTTGATTAAAGGCAAAGCTCTGTAAATATTTTTTAAATGATTGAATGTCGAAGCTATAGAAAACACATGGCAGGAGTCAGATACACTGAACACCATGTGTGTTCAGCTGTAGCCTCATCTTTGAGCTTAGGAGTGCTAATGCAGATCTGAGAACTGTGGGCGACAGGTTTATCTGGGATGATTGGCAAGGATTTATACAGCAAAGGGGAATTTTCTTACTGACCCCTTCCCCTCCTCCTCCCCATTTCTTTTTTTCTCTCTCTCAGAAAAAGGAAATTGGGATCACATTAAAGTCTTAACTGGTTTGGCTCCAGGACTGGTTCAGTGGCTGCCAAACAGTTAATTTATTGTGTGAGTTTGGCCATGTGTTGAACAGCAAATTTGTCCTAAGCAAAACATGGTCCTTGGTGTGTGTGTGTGTGTGTGTATGTGTATTCACCAGATTCCTTAAAAACAATGTGAATTGTGCATGGCATAGACCATGTAGGAAATGTATAAGACAAGTCCTGTTTTACAAAACAGTCAGACTCTGATAAAGTGGATTTAATATACACTGCTCAAAAAAATAAAGGGAACACAAAAATAAGACATCCTAGATCTGAATGAATGAAATATTCTTATTAAATATGTTGTTCATTACATAGTTGAAAAAAACACTACAGGCTGATCCAACTTTGATGTAATGTCCTTAAAACAAGTCAAAATGAGGCTCAGTAGTGTGTGTGGCCTCCACGTGCCTGTATGACCTTACAATGCCTGGGCATGCTCCTGATGAGGTGGCAGATGGTCTCCTGAGGGATCTCCTCCCACACCTGGACTAAAGCATCCCCCAACTCCTGGACAGTCTGTGGTGCAATGTGGCACTGGTGGATGGAGCGAGACATGATGCCCCAGATGTGCTCAATTGGATTCAGGTCTGGGGAACGGGCAGGCCAGTCCATAGCATCAATGCCTTCATCTTGCAGTAACTGTTGACACACTCCAGCCACATGAGGTCTAGCATTATCTTGCATTAGGAGGGCCAACTGCACTAGCATATGGTCTCACAGGGGGTCTGAGGATCTCATCTCGGTACCTAATGGCAGTCAGGCTACCTCTGGAGAGCACATGGAGGGCTGTGCGCCCCCCTAAAGAAATGCCACCCCACACCATTACTGACCGACTGCCAAACCGGTCATGCTGGAGGATGTTGCAGGCAGCAGAACATTCTCCACGGCGTCTCCAGACCCTGTCATGTCTGTCACATGTGCTCAGTGTGAACCTGCTTTCATCTGTGAAGAGCACAGGGAGCCAGTGGCGAATTTGCTAATCTTGGTGTTCTCTGACAAATGCCAAATGTCCTGCACGGTGTTGGGCTGTAAGCACAACTCCCACCTGTGGACGTCGGGCCCTCATACCACCCTCATGGAGTCTGTTTCTGACCCTTTGAGCAGCCACATGCACATTTGTGGCCCATTGGAGGTCATTTTGCAGGGCACTGGCAGTGCTCCTCCTGTCCCTCCTTGCAGAAAGGCGGAGGTAGTGGTCCTGATGCTGGGTTGTTGCCCTCCTACGGTCTCCTGATGTTCTAGCCTGTCTCCTGGTAGCGCCTCCATGCTCTGGACGCTACGCTGACAAACACAGCAAACTTGCCACAGCTCGCATTGATGTGCCATCTTGGATGAGCCGCACTACCTGAGCCACTTGTGTGGGTTGTAGACTCCGTCTCATGCTACCATTAGAGTGAAAGCACAGCCAGCATTCAAAAGTGACCAAACCATCAGCCAGAAAGCATAGGAACTGAGAAGTAGTCTGTGGTCACCACCTGCAGAACCACTCCTTTACTGGGGATGTCTTGCTAACTGCCTATGCTTTCCACCTGTTGTCTATTCCATTTGCACAACAGCATGTGAAATTGATTGTTAATCAGTGTTGCTACCTAAGTGGACAGTTTGATTTCACAGAAGTGTGATTGACTTTGAGTTACATTGTGTTGTTTAAGTGTTCCCTTTATTTTTTTGAGCAGTGTACATTGGTGTCACACACTGCCAGAGAAACATACCTCTCTGGATTCTTTTGAGATATACCTTTATTAGTCCATCTTTTTCACTTGTCAGAAGACTATCTTAGAGAAAGATTAAATTTCATAATTCAAAAGAAGACAATGTTGATGCTATGTCACTTGTTGAAACCATTTTTATTTCTAATAGGGACATGTGTTCTGTCTTTGGAATATTTCTTAAATAAAGTCCTAAATATATTTCATGAAAATTATATTTATTGGCAAATCCTTTAATGTTAGAGAGATGGGTTTAGCAAAATAGAAACTGTGTAATATGTCCTGCTGGCTGCTTACCAGTAAAATCTACTTGGCATTGAAATAACATTTTTAAAGATCACTGAGAGTTGTCAGAATTATGAATTTTTAAAAGGCTTAAAATAGATCTTTATGGTTGGTTTAGGGCCTGCAAACACTTCATGTCAACTGCTGCATAGGTATTTATATGGCTGTGCACCATAGCATTCCTACATCAGTGTATGATGCAAGCTTTATCACTCCAACTCAGTCTGTAGCTCAGTATAAAAACACTTTGACTTTGATTTAGATCATGGTTCTCCAACCTTGGCAACTTTAAGACTTGTGGACTTCAACTCTCAGAATTTCACAGCCAGCAAAGCAAAGCTGGCTGTGGAATTCTGGGAGTTGAAGTCCACAAGTCTTAAAGTTGCTAAGGTTGGAGACCCTTGATTTAGATGAACCGTTTGTCTTACTGTTTCTATATCTATGGTATGGGTTGCAAAACTCCAGACACACATTAGGTGGCAGGAGAGAGACACACACACACACACACACACAAGTTGCTTTATCTGGATTTATCTGGATTTATCTGGCCATCTGGATTTTTTGCAATGCAAACATATCTCTAATTCTGATGCAAATTACAGGCGTCAATGTTGTATGTTCTTTTGCTTTTGGAATGAGGCTGGTGATTTGGTGCTACTGTATTGTCACAGATTTAATGCAGGAACAATGAATGGTGGATTCTCCTGGTATCTAGTGGATGTCTGGAGTTTTACAGACCAGGTACGACAGTTTTTGATAGAGAGAAATCTAATTTTCTTCATTATAGGATGAAAGAACAAACAAGTGCTTCCTTTAATCCTAATACTTGTGGTTAGAGTCATCTTATCCAATATATGATAAAGCTAGTAGTCTTTAAGGCATATGTAACAAAGCCTTACTATTTCAGTTTATGTCTGCTACATCTGAAAGCCCCGGGGCCCTTATGAAACAGTAAAAAAGGCTCCGCCTGCACTCAGTTTCCTTTGGAGGTACAGAAACATCAGCATTAACATAGCTAAATGTTAACCATCTTTTGCTGGGAACTGTAGGGAGGAAGATGAGATCAAGCTGGTGAACTTCTTTGTAGGCAGTTGGCATTTGCCTGAAGCCGCCTGGAGCTGCCACATGTTCTCCTGACATACTGGCTAACGCACTCAGCATGTGTCAGTTTTTAAGTTTTTAACAAGGCCATGTAGAAGTCACTGCTTTTATCCAGAAAGTCTGGAAGTATACCGAGCCAGGCAAACAATAAGAATCCACAGCATTCACATATGATGATCTCCTCCCCTCCTCTTTTGATTCTACTGCCAAATTAAATCCAGCAAGTTACAATTAATGAAAACATTTGATTGTCGGTGGCTTTAAGGAAAGAAATTGAACACACTGATAGAAAGTAGGCTGCATTTAGCTGTACATTTTTCTGGGGAGCAAGTTTTGTCTCTTAAAATAGCATTAAATAATGGTGAGTCTTACTGAGAAAGGCGCTTATTTGCATAAATCCAGGCCTTCTTCCCTTTTTGATGTTCTTTTTGTAAAGGTACTGCTGTACTGGAGGACACACATGTATTTGGAGAGGTGAGGGAATGGGGGGGAGGGGCTTTGTTTTGAGATAAGTAATAAAGTAAATAGGTAAGTAAATAAGGAGAAACTTTTTTGACAACCGATTCTCTGGGCGTGGTTTAATTTGTGGGTGTGGCCTGGTGGTCATGTGACTGGCTGGTCATGGCCTGGTGGTCACATGAGCAACTGGGCATGGCTTGGTGGTCATTTGACATGGTGGGCATGGCCATGTGGCTGCCAAACCAAATACAAGTGGTCCTTGCTTAATGGCCGGTTGCTTAGCAAGTGTTCTAATTTACAGTTGACCTCCCCAGAGCTACTTGACCTGTTTTTGGAGTTTTGACAGCCATGCACACACAACACACACACACACACAAAGTCCCTTCTAACTCTGCTATTCTATGATTCTGTAAGGATCTCCTGCTGGAGCAGGGGGTTGGATAAGAAGATGACCTCTGAGATCCCTTCCAGGCCAGCTCTAGATTGCTGTGCTGTTTCAAAGAATCTTCTGAAGCCAGGGTTTGTGTCCTTCCTTCCTCTCCTTTTTTTCCTCCCTCCCTCCCTCCCTCATCCATCCATCCTTATATCTCATTCACTTCCCCCTCCCCCCTCTCTCTTTCTGTCTGTGTGTCTCTTCCATGCCCCCTCTTTCTTTGTTTAACCCTTTTCTTCCTTTTTCTTTCTCCTGTTTTCTTTCTTTCCCTTTTTTTCTTTCTTTTCTTTTCTTTTCTTGTCTGTTCTCTCTTTCTCTCTCTCTTTCTCTTCCCCGTCTCTTTTTTCCCCTCTCTCTTTCTATCCCTTCCCTTCCTCCTTCCCTCTCTCTTTCTAAAGCTAGGAGACCCACATGAAACAAATTCACACACTTCCAATGAAGTACTTTCCAAACGCCCAGCAGCATCGCTCGCCTCCCAGGAAACCCCATGGCAGAGATAAAAGTGACAAGGGTTCTTTCTGCATTGCCCAGAAAGGCCGGCAGGCAAGGCTTCCAGGTCCAAAAAAGGGGTTACGGGCGGGACTTCCTCCCCTCCCTCTTTTGGGGAGATTTTTAAACAAAGGGCTGGGAAGGCGTGCACTGCAGCCTCACCCATCCCTCTGGCAGCTCTGGGCTAGGCAGCGATTTGGCTTTCCTGACTGCCTAAAAGAGAGAAAGGCAAGCCAGCCAGAGCAGAGCCATTGCCACTCGGCTCCCTGCCAGCCTGCATCTCATCCCCTGCCCAGACTCTCCAGCAGCTGCTGGGGTTCGCGTGCTTGGAGGTGCAGGGGGAACCAGGAAGCACATAGTCCACCTGCATCAGCCCTCTGCCAGCTGTCCGTCCCTCACCGGGCCAAGCGTTTTGACAGAGTGTAAGCTGCCGTTGTGAAATCAGTGTGAGCTCCATGGGCTGAAAGCTATAGCTGATGGCAGGGAAGAAAGATCTACTCTGGTGAGGCTTGACTGCCTTTTGGGCCCTGCTCTGCACTGCCACCTGCTCAACCTCTGCCCTGCCTTGGGTCCCGCATCACCCTGTGACAAGGGGACATGCTGCTTTCAGGCCAGCCCGGCCGGCGGATGGGCGAGTGGATAACCCTCAGGGGAGGCATTTTCTCTCAGGCCTCCCACATGAAAGGCCCACGGAAGCTGGGTGGGCACCATGCCTCTCCATGTCCCCCTCTACCCGAGGCAGTCCTTTGGCTGAGTGCAGTAAACCTGGTGTGGATCTTCTTTCCCCGCTGTCAGCATTAGGGCTCGCCATTCTCACAGCGGCTGCCTGCACTTGCCCAAAGCATGCAGGTCAGCAGGCATGAGAGGGAAGGAGTGGCAGGCAAAGGGGTGATGTAGGCAGCATAGTGTCGTGCTCCCTGGTCATCCTGCCCCTGCCCCCATCAGGTAAGACCCAGCAGCTGAAGAGAATGCAGGCAGGGGGGCGAGATGCAGGCAGGTGGGGACCCAAGTGGCGACTGGTCAGCCCTGGCTTGCCTTCTTCTTTGCCACCAGCAAAACAGGCAAGCTGGTTTGGGATGGTGGATGGGGGCAGCCAGCTAGGACACGAGCTCTGACGATTGCAGTGGCAGCCGAGGCCAGCCCGAGAGTTGGGCTTGTGGCGGCGATGGTGGCAAGGGTGAGGGCAGCAAGGGTGGCATGGCAGTGGTGGCCTAGGCAGGCCCAGGACTGGAATCAGGAGTCGACCATTATGGTGTGGCATAATGGTGGTGGCATAGGCCGGCCCGGGAGTCAGGACTCAAACAGGGCTTGTGGCGGTGGCGGCAGGTAGGCAACCAGGGTTTGCAGAGCTTGAATCACCCAGGTAGATCCAATCAGGCAGAGCCGCAGCAGAAGGCAGACAGCAATGGCTGGTGGGCAAGCGGAGATGGCACGTGGGTGAGGTAAGGAGGGGTGGGGCAGGCAGGAAGGGGCGGGGCAGTCAGCAAGATTTGCTGGTTCTCTGAACTGTGCAGTCATAACAATCAATTCTATAGAATTGGTCTGAAACTGTAGAATCCCACCTTTCATTAAACTAATCCTTAACATTTTAGCTGGGCTTACGCTAAAAGAAGCTGAACTTTTAGATTGCTACCTATGAAGTCAATATAAAAGTGTGAAATTTATGGGGGAAGGAAACAAGAAACAAGCACTTTAATTCTGTCTGGTTCCATATGTATCTATATGCATGAAAATCTCAAGCTTGGATGTATGAAGTACATAGATGGTTGCTTGTCTCAAGTTTGGCCATTATTGTATTTACAATGCCCATTTGTGGTTTTTCAGGTTTTAAATTGAAATCTTTCTCAGGACAAACCTGAAATGCCAAGGAATAAATTGGGGATCTTTGAAATACAAAAATACTTCTGGTCTCATATCTCTTCAGTTTTGTAAGTTATTTTATATGAGTTATATGAGTTGTAGTTATATAACAGTTGATTGAAACTATCTTATACAAGTTGACATGAGAGACAATACAAATCAGTGAAATAGGAACGTCTTTGTTTTGGTGTATTTTTTTTCCTTAAATAAAACTTTGAAGTACCAAAATTAAATAATTACTAAAATGCTAAATATTAAACCAGGGCATATTGTCTTTTTTCTAATCAGATATTATCTAGGTAAATTGTCTGCATTTGTGCTAAAGTCTTCATCTCTTTTAAAAACACACTGTGTAAATGGGAAAAGCCAGGTGTTTGCCTAGAACTGTAGCAGCTGTGAAGCAGATGGAGATGTTTAAAATAGCAAGCAAAATTCACCTGGTCATAGTTAAGGAAAATCAACAAGTGAATTGTTCTCATCAAGATGGAATTAATATAAAATACATCTTTGAATACTGAGAATCCCAGAATCTTCAAGGTTATAGTCTTAGCCTCTCCATCCATTTTTCGATCTTATCTGCTTTTTCATCCCTTTACTGCAAGCAAGATCCTGACACACTATCTAGGGCTAGGCTATCTATTTGTAGACCCCACATTTGTAAGCGCAGACATGCACTCTGACTTGCAGGGAAGTACCAATTCCCACTGTATTAATAGGTCTTCAATTTTGAAATAAGTGTTTATGGAGATACAGCCAAATGATGTAGTCCTCCATAGTTATTTGGATATAAAAAAGGGTAGTTTACCTCAAATCAAGCCTGGCTCCTGTTGCCTAGATAGTCAGAATAATGTAGTTTTCAACAATATGTAAATATTTTGCCATTGTTTTCCCAAAGGATTTTTTAACTTCCTAATATAGCATATAGATAGCTCTGAATTTTATTCTCTGTATTCTCAGTTATACAATCCAACTTTTCACTGTTTAATGTCCTGGATAGCATAAAGGAAGAATTAGGAAGGCTTTAACCTTTCAATCAAGGTGGGATATTAGTAATGAATGAGAGGCTCCACGGACAATGATTCCAATATAGTCATTTGCAATGCATGACAATAGTACTTTCACTCTTTTTTTAAATTGCAAAATAGGCAGCAAGGGCAACCCTTTAGATAGGGGCTGGCATGAGGTAGGGATTTCAATTGTTAAAGAATAAACTCAGAATGGCCTATCCAAGAAAAAATGGCTCATTTGGTAATTAGCAATCCTCTTGACCTAAAACAACACATTTTAAGTTTTAGACATGTTTTCATTCCCAGTAAGAAAAGTCTACTTTTTCCCACTGTATTTGCATGACTGAGAAGGGGGTACACACAAACGTATATATTATAATAATTGTAGATACCTCCCTCAAATATTTATATAGAGGGATTCCCACTATAGTCAGAATTGCATGACTGCAGACACAAGAGTATTTCCATCTCTTTCTTTCCATAAAACCATCCTAGTATATAGTTTCTACAAAGGCCAAAAGATGAATACACATGCATACTTATATGTGTTCTTTTTCCCAACAGTATTAACATTTACTCATATCATTGAATGGATTATTAGTATGGAGGAGAAAACATGGCCAGGATCAGAAAAAAGACAGACCTTTTGTGCCTGCCCTAACATTCCAAGCTCCCTGCTCCTGGCTCCACAAAGTCTGATTCTGCAGCAGTGCTGGAAGTGATTAGTTTATGAAAAGACCAGCCCGCCCACCCAAGCACAGGGACTGAGAGGGTCTCCTCTTACACCATCACCATGTGCCTTTCATTCTCTGCTAGAGAAATCCGAAAGGTTATGGTTTTCACTTAAGACAGGAAACCATAAAAAAGAGAAGATTCGGGAGAGGAGTCCAGAAGTCAAAAGAACTGCAAGATTTCTTGCAGACTGGCCCAGGAAATATGAATTAATGTACGGCTTGTTGGACAATTTGGTCCATTACTATCCATTAGCCTATTCAGTGGGAACTAATGTGTTCTTTGCATTTTGCCCTTCCCTCTCTGCTTTTATTCCACTACTTCCTCTTTTCCCGTTTTTCTTTCCTCATAGAGAATAGGCACTGCTAAATGCATTTCAAAATATCTCTGTGATTCTTCACTTCCTGTTTTAATTTTCGTAATTTTAGACACACTCTCAACAGAATGTATGTGAAACTATCTACCAAAAGAACTGTAACTCCTCTAAGAAGTGGGTTTCCCTTCCCTTGCTGTCTACATTCAGAAGTTAAAAAGGGATGATTCTGGGTAGACTTCAGTTGGAAACCAGCAGAGAATGAAAAGTGCTCTGCAGTGGAAGTATGTTAGCTCCTTTAAGGAATTCATTTGGTTCACTGTAGTTGTTCCTTCTCAGAACTTCTATTTCCTTTTTGGGGATAATTATAGTTATTTGCATCATGAATGCCTCATATGTTTGTGAGCACTATAAAAGTGGAAGTTAGGTTTGTGTTGGGGTGATTGTGGGTGAATTTGAGGATAGTTGTTGTATCCTTTACCTGATTTGAAGCCATCACTGTGTTAAGTATAGGTGAAACTCGAAAAATTAAAATATTGTGCAAAAGTTAATTTATTTCAGTAATGCAACTTAAAAAGTAAAACTAATATATGAGATAGACTCATTACATGCAAAGCAAGATAGTTCAAGCTGTGATGTGTCATGATTGAGATGATGATGGCTTACAGCTCATGAAAACCCCAAATCTACAATCTCAGAAAATTAGAATATTGTGAAAAGGTTCAATATTCTAGGCTCAAAGTGTCTCACTCTAATCAGTTAATTAAACCATAACAGCTGCAAAGGGTTTGAGCCTTTAAATGGTCTCTCAGTCTGGTTCAGTAGGAATCATAATCATGGGAAAGATTGCTGACCTGACAGTTGTGCAGAAAACCATCACTGACACCCTCCATAAGGAGGGAAAGCCTCAAAAGGTAATTGCAAAAGAAGTTGGATGTTCCCAAAGTGCTGTTCCCAAAGTGCACATTAATAGAAAGTTATGTGGAAGGGAAAAGTGTGGAAGAAAAAGGTGCACAAGCAGCAGGGATGACCGCAGCCTGGAGAGGATTGTCAGGAAAAGGCCATTCAAAAGTTTTGGGGACTTTCACAAGGAGGGGACTGAGGCTGGAGTCAGTGCATCAAGAGCCACCACACACAGACGGACCCTGGACATGGGCTTCAAATGTTGTATTCCTCTTGTCAAGCCGCTCCTGAAAAACAAACGTCAGAAGCATCTTACCTGGGCTAAAGAAAAACAGAATTGATCTGTTGCTCAGTGGTCCAAAGTCCTCATTTCTGATGAGAGCAACTTTTGCATCTCATTTGGAAACCAAGGACCCAGAGTCTGGAGAAAGAATGGAGAGGCACACATTGCAAGATGCTTGAAGTCTAGAGTGAAGTTTCCACAGTCTGTGTTGATTTGGGGAGCCATGTCATCTGCTGGTGTTGGCCCACTGAGCTTCATTAAGTCCAGGGTCAACGCAGCCATCTACCAGGAGATTTTGGAGCACTTCATGCTTCCTTGCACAGACAAGCTATATGGGGATGCTGACTTCATTTTCCAGCAGGACTTGGCACTTGCACATACTGCCAAAAGCACCAAAACCTGGTTCAATGACCGTGGAATTACTGTGCTTGATTGGCCAGCAAACTCGCCTGACCTGAACCCCATGGAGAATCTATGGGGCATTGCCAAGAGAAAGATGAGAGACATGAGACCGAACAATGCAGAAGAGCTGAAGGCCGCTATTGAAGCATCCTGATCTTCTGTAACACCTCAGCAGTGCCACAGGCTGATAGCTTCCATGTCACACTGCATTGAGGCAGTAATTGCTGCAAAAGGGGCCCAAACCAAGTACCGAGTACATATGCATGCTTATACTTTTCAGAGGTCCGATATTGTTCTATGTACAATCCTTGTTTTATTGATTGCATGTAATATTCTAATTTTCTGAGATTGTGGATTTGGGGTTTTCATGAGCTGTAAGCCATAATCATCACAATTATGACAATTCACGGCTTGAACTATCTTGCTTTGCATGTAATGAGTCTATCTCATATATTAGTTTCACCTTTTAAGTTGCATTACTGAAATAAATGAACTTTTGCATGATATTCTGATTTTTTGAGTTTCACCTGTATTGTTTGCTTACCTATCATTATATATTCTACTGCTTCTGATGCAAAAGTTAGTTTAGCAGTTTAGGAATATTTGCATAAAAGTACATGTTCTCCAAAACACCAAGCTCCTTTCCTGGTTCATCAAAAGAGGAACTGTTTTGTATCCTCCTTGATTCTGAAGTGAGAATTCTTTTGCTAGTACCCTGAAATATATTCCCAGGAAGTGCTCTGGTTTTCTTCTTGGCTTGACATTGGGCATTAAATAAAAATCCTGTCATTTTGCATAATGTCTGGTGCTAATCAAAATTGTATATTTTGCCTTAATTTTTAAGGCAACCATGCCAACCATGTTTTGTTTTACTTGGTCTGCTTCTATTGTACTTTGCTATACCTTATTTATTTAATTGGTGATGGTTTTATATTTGGGGATCATTATTAGTTGCAAAGATAAACTGTACCCTTCCTTTAAAAACATATTGGTTGGTATTTTTATTTTTGAAATGGCTTTTCTCATTGTAATACTAAAATTGCTGCTGTGAAAGCCCTCCCCACATTATTGGCAGCAGGATGAGCAGTCAATTGTATTGGATATCTCTACAAGTCTGTTTCATTTTAGTCCACAAATCTCTGATGAAAAGAATGTAAGATAAGCATGAAAATTAGTTGGGCATGCAGTTTGCTCCTTCCATTTGCTACAAAACTCAATCCTGAAAAACAGTGGTTTCACAGAATTGTAATTGTAATTGTTATTGTAAAGCAGTGGTTTCACAGAGTTATTGTTTTCATGGTATTGAGCATATCAGATGACCCAACTTTTTTGTGATTGCAAATGTGGACAGATAATTTCCAGAAATAGTTTAAATGTTAAATAATTAAAAGTTTAAAGCATCGACTTTTTATTGCAATATCAACTGTAAATTATGATCCTGTTGAAACTACTTATATGTACTGCAGTATCACTGTATGATCAAATGTGGCAAAAGTTCTTGAGTGTCTCTTGTTCCTTTTAGAAACGAGCAGGGAACATTCAGCTGGAATTAGTCTCAGGGAAGTGTGTACCTCTGGTTTCCTAAAAGCTTCATTAAAGCATGCCAAATCTATGGTTGCCTTAAATAATCAATTACTTTTAGTGGAGGCAGCAAATCTGTGAAAACAAACCAAATGATGTCACATCATGAACATTAATACAGATCAGCACAAGTTCAGCTTTGTCGCAGTTCAGGAAATGTACTATGATAGGCACAGAAATTTTGGCTCAAAACTTGATATACCATATTTTTCCAGATTTACTTGTGTTTCCTTATAAGCCTCTTTAAAATAAAGCATGAATAGCCTTCTGTCCTCAGATATTGGTGTCTTAATAAGCTGCTTGGAAGTGTGCAAAAAAACTGAAAAACGAATTCAAGTAATTTTTCTTCTCATTTCAGGCAGCACTATTTATTTTCATAGAATTTTTGCTGTCTGGATTACAAAATTGCTGGCGGTCTCTAATGTACTCATTGAGCTTAATTTCTTTATTGATGCCCAAAATGTATTATATTATGCCATTTTTGGCACATTTATTTTATCCTTTGTATGAATTTGCAAATTTGAATAGGCAAAACTTAAAGTTAGAATTCATAAAAGACAAGTAAAACTATTATCATTTTACCAGTTTGGCTAAGGTCACCAAACTGACAAAGTTGATATTCCTGAAAATTATGAGGTAATTGAATTAATGAAACATTTAAAAGCAAGATTAGCTAACTTGCAGACCATAAGCTATTTATCACTTTACTCAGTTTGCAGTCAGATAGCTTGGTACTTAATTATCCCAGGTTAATGAAGAGGATGATTTCAAGGTTGGATGTCTGTCTGTCTGGTTTGTTTGTATGCTGAGCAGACTGTTGGACTAGATAATATAAATGTTGCTTTTTTGTGATTTTGTACATGCATTTGTAGTTCATGTGAGAATTCAGAATTCATTCATTAAATCAGAAATATCGTGCATAAACTTTTGAAAAACTACCTTTGTAGCCATTCTAAAAATTATCTGAGATGAAGAAGACAATCATTTGCTCACTGTCATGGCAGTTGTCATTTGCTTCTGTTAGACCTCAAGTGCCTTTTGACAGCTGTATAACATGCAGACTTGTAGCAGATCAAAGTACTTTATTGCATGGATGGTTTGTGTGACTTTGTCTTGGATATCTACACACAATTTCTGCTGGGGAGAAGATAGGCCCTACCTCTTATCCTGGAATTTATGGGCTATGGTCAACTACCTATATAATGTGCCTTTTCTGAAAATATGTCCCAGAAGGTTCCCCAGCACTCCAAAGCAGCTTGAGAACTATGGAGTAGGGGGCATGGAGAAATATACTAGTTAGTCCTCGTGTTAATGTAGAAGGCATTCACTTGGGAGAAGAATATGCAATAGAATATGCTTAGCAGCTTGTAAAATATCTATTTCAGGAAAGTTTGTAGCAGGAAGAAATGGCACTGGTTTTTAGGCTGCAATGATGAAACTGCATTCAAGAGAACATGGTTTGCGGTACTTGGCAAGGAAGTGGCTTTGCAACTAACTCATGGAGGTTGATTTTACTGGTTCTGTGGGTCTTGTTGATTGGCTGGATTCACACAATAGATTAAACCACAATGTAGTTTATTTGGTTTTGGATTACAGTGTACAAAGCATCATGTGCTATCTAAATCCAATTATTAAACTGTGATTAAACCTACTGTATTATTATTACTATTATACTGTACATTTATCCTACTTTTTATATACTTTGGCCAACTCAAGATGCTGAACATAACAAATACAGTGCTCAAAAAAATAAAGGGAACACAAAAATAAGACATCCTAGATCTGAGTGAATGAAATATTCTTATTAAATACTTTGTTCATTACATAGTTGAATGTGCTGACAACAAAATCACACAAAAATTATCAATGGAAATCAAATTTAGCGACCCATGGAGGTCTGGATTTGGAGTTACACTCAAAATTAAAGTGGAAAAAAAAACACTACAGGCTGATCCAACTTTGATGTAATGTCCTTAAAACAAGTCAAAATGAGGCTCAGTAGTGTGTGGCGGCAGAGGCCAGAGCATGCTTCAGCCATGCCTTTCTTCCTTTCCTCCCAGGAGAAGGAAGACGCAGGCAATGGAGGCCAGAGCATGCTGCAGCCGTGCCTTCCTTTTCCCCTGGGAGAGGAGGACATGGGTGGCAGTGGTCCTGGGGGATGAAAGGAAGAAAGTGAACGTCTGCAGTGATGATATTCCAGGAGGGTGGGGTGGGCAGAAGTACCAGGGCTCCTGTACATGGGCACCTCCGCCACCTCTCTCAGCTCCAGTGCAATAAAGAAGGGCCGGCCGGCTACCCACCCGCTGGCCAGGCCAGGCTGGAAACGGTGCGTCCCTTGGGAGAAGGAAGAAAACAAGCAGCACTGCTGCTTCAGCCTCCATTGCCCACGTCCTCTTTCTCCTGGGGGAAAGGAAGAAAGGTGCGACCACAGCAAATTGCACACAACATACGCAGCCCGGGACATCTGCCCTCCCGGTCTCTCCAGATGAGCCCAGGGATGGGGCAGCCAGTGCTCCCGCCTGGGATGGGTCCACACCAGCAACAAAGTGAGCCAAGCGAGCCTGGGAGTGGTGGGAGGGCCCTTGGCAAGCTCCAGGGACACTGGGGAGGGGGGTTAGTGCGACTTACAGTCTTTCCTTTTAGCAGGAAGATCACAGCTGCTCCATTGGGGCACAGGGCCAGGCACCATGTGGGAAGTCAGGTTAAGCCACGAGGACCCAGTGTGGTTTGAGGAGTGACTGGGCGGGACGAGCATCAGGTGGGACAAGCGAGAATCGGGTGCGAGCGGATGACTGGTTCAGGGGTGTGGCCAGCCAGAAGTCACTACCGGTTCGGCAACCCACGCCAAATTATCGCTTCTCCCGATCCGGTGCGAACTGGCTGAATACCACCACTGGTATACATGTATAATCTTTCTAGACATGAAAAACTAAAAAGTTCAGGGCTGTTAAGGTATCCATTACTATATTCTGAATTCTGAATTGTGTTCCTTCATCCATTATTGTTAAGCTCAGGGTTTTAAAGAAGTTTATTGGAACTGCCTTTGGGAGCACAATGGTGTGATTTGGACTCCAGGAATTTTAAAAGCCTGCTTTAATCATTGGCACCCATCTTTAGATGTATAATTAATGGGAGCCAAGCCTTCTTAATTTATGCTGTGTTTGCTGTGATGGCTCAAAAATCCCAGAAGTACTAAGCCATTAATACGTGGCTATGCTCTGAAGCATATTTTCTTAACTCAAACCACTGGGACTTCCTATCAGGGAGGGGGGTATTCTGTAAGCATGCAATTCCTGTGTTTAGTATTTCTCCCCCAACATCAAAAGCCAATAGTTCCTTCCCCTTCCCCACACCCTGCTTGCTAATTGCTTGCATGTGTCACATTTGAATTGTTGCAGATATTGTGGCCAAGATTGGGGGGGCGGGGCAATTTTTCAGGAAAGATGTACATGCTCTAGGATGTCTTCCGAGAATGAATGTGCTAAGTTACAAAAGTGTTCTACCAGATCTGGTGACAGTTTCAAAGAGCTTCCCTATTTGTCTATTGCTATAAGCATGTGTATTTATTTCATGTTTTAGCCCACAAAAGCTAAAAATACATAGGTTTGAATTCTTTTGTAAATCCTCCATCTTAATAAGAATTAATTTAAACATATAGCTCTCAGGTTTTTCTCCTTCTCAATAAGCATGGCTTCAGCCATCTAAAAGTTGCCCACTTCTGTTTATAGCGTGGGGATCATTACAAGTGGGCCCTGCTCTTAAAAGATAATTTGGTGGAAATAATTGAATCAGATATTGCTGATCAATTGAGCACATAGAACAGCATCTTCAGTCACAGGTAGCTTCATGAGATGCCAACATGAAAGTGGAGGCATAAAAGTATATTATTAACCCGTTATGGATAAAGTTTTATGGGAATTAAACATGGAAGTTATTTCAATATAAATTATGGCAACAGATTTCAACTTATACAGCTGATAAATTGAATGAAGAAAGCAAGCTTTAAAACTATTGGAATTTGGATTCCGTATAGAATGGAAATATATTACAAAAGCAATTTTCTCAGTGGTGGTATTCTACCGGTTCTGCCGAGCCGGTAGCAGCGATGAGCAGCAGAGACTGAACCAGTTCTCTCCACTGCTCTGCTGTTGAACCCTCCCTCCCGCCTGGGTTCTCACTTTTATCCTCTGAATTTGAAGCGCAGAAGAGTGCCGCACGGCAGCTGTTGAAGCAAGCGGGATCGTGCAGGCTTGCAGGAGGTGAGTTAGAACACCTCTGTGCCTGCACAAACGCCGCTGTGCCTGCGCAAAGTGCATGTTTGGCACATGTGCACATGCAAAGTATGTGCATGTGCACAAAGCACACCCACCAAGCCACACCCACTGAACCGGTGGTAAAAATATTTGAATCCCACCACTGAATTTTCCCCTTTATAGTTATTTTGCTATGCCCATTTATGGCTTCTAGGTGGATTGAGCTATAACACTGATGGATTGGCTCTGGAATTATTTGATGGCTGTTTCTGTTGTCTCTTGTATCACTTGGGCATCACTTTGTTAAACATCACAACCTTAACAGGTTGGCAGTTAGAAGGAAGCCCCAAGTTCAAGTCTTCCATCTGTCTTGAAGGCCTTACTCACAGGATAGTTGAAAGCATTACATACACCCTTCTTGGACTCCAGAACAAAGGGGAGTCTGAAATAACAAAACTAATGAATATCATATACATTTGTCCATTAAAGTATTTATAGACACACACACACACACACACACACACACTTGCAAAGTCGGGTGAGACCTGTGAAGGTTTATATGAAACATCTCATGTTTGTTAGTTTGCCAAGGTTCTGTGGTTTTTTTGCTTAAGAGGTTTTATGAAAGTTACTTCTTATTTACAAAACTCTCAGAATATGCCCTCCCCCCTCCAAAGCAAACAAAAAACACAAGGCTTTTGAAAAGAGGCATTGTCCATCAGGTGCTGTCCTGGTCTTTGAAGCTCTTGCTCACTTGGGGTGCTCAATAGTTCTAGCACAATATCATTTGTACTATTGGCCAAAAGCAAATTACGTGTCTTTAACACATTAATGTCAGATTAAATGAAAGCTGCTGGTAGATGTGGATTTAGTGACATCAGTTTGCAAAGATCCCTGGTAACAGAGACAGCAAGCAGCGGGGAAGCAAAAGAGAGTTAGATAGAAGGTAGGGGTGTGTGTGTGTGTGTGTGTGTGTTTGTGTGTCTTTGTGATTGTATGTATGTATACATCTATACATAGATACACATATCTAGAGATTTTGGCAAGGTAAAGAGCTGCTCTGTTTGGCAGGACTTCCCCATCTGGGATCCATCTGTGTTTCTCTGTAATCGGACAGGCAGCTCTAGCCAGTGAAAAATCGCAGATGTGAGAGAGCTGACACATGTCCAGCTAATGAAAAGAGAAGGAAGGCTAGACTGAGCTTGAAGATTAAGAGCCACAAAAGAGGGACCATTTTTATTCATATTTTTAAAAAGCCTTTTCCAACAGCGGCTTGGTTTGTTTTAGCATTTGAGTATATACGGTAAGCAAACTGCTCTGGATATTTATCTAAAGGTTGTAGATATCAGGATTGTTAGGTATGTGTGTGTACATGCTTAAATTAGAAGCCTAATGTTCTCGTAATGTGCCTGTGTGTCTTTGTAGGCAAAAAGAAAATGTACAGATGATGTACTTTAATCCTTTGTCCTCTTTTCTTTTTAACCATCCTCAGTTTGAGTGCAATGTTGCTTGGTATGTCAAAACTTCATTAGAAGAGCTGAATGCTTACATGGATTTTTTGCGGTTCCAAAAATAGCTAACAGCACTAAAGGTCCATTTTTCTTTTATTATAGCTTGGAGGGATGCTAGCTTTCCAAACTCTATTTGTCTTCAAAACTGTTTGATCATTTTGTGATGCATTTATTTATTAATATTTCATATTTCTTAACCACCCTTCTCCCTCGCGTGTGCGCGTATGTGTGTATTTCACAATAAGAAATGATGGATGGATGGATGGATAGTCATGGCTCATATGCTACAATAACTTCAAAATCTAGTGAGTTGGCTTTTATTAAAATAATTGCAACTTAGTGTTTTCATTTTACAGGTTGTTATGCTTACGTTACTGGCTTTGTACATATTGGATTTAAAAGGCAACTGATAGAGTTGCCCATGATATTTATGGTACACACAGATAAACACACAAACATCCAGGACCAGTTTATTTTGTTTCATTCTTCTCTGTGTTTTCTAGCAAAATAATGAGTCTTTCCTTAGATTAAAAATGATAAATTGAAGACTCTCTGGTACATTTAGCTGCTTATGATCAATTTTCTCAATTTGAGACATCTTATTATAGTAGCATAATGTCATCTTGAGCAACGTAGGTAGCAATTTGTAGTAACATACTGATGCAAAACAAATGCAACATAACTAGGCATTATTGTTTCTTTTAAGTGGTCCGGTTAAAGCAGTTATTTTTCTCCTAAAATTGTCAGTAATTATGCCACAATTCATCATATTCAGCATTCCTAGAATCTATTCCGTTTCAGTTCTATATAATACTAGGGTTAAAATACAATTAAAGCTTGTTTTTTTTTAATTGAAACAAAGTGAACAAAGATAAAACAAATATACAAGAAGGACAGACTTGGGAGTAGCCATATACAATGTCCATTATGTATTTTTTTAAATAGGATTTCAAAGTCTGAGATACCACAAAAAAGTAGAGAATGCTAGATGAGACATGAGATAGAGAACAAGAAGTAAATACAGATGAGAAGGGAAAAATACCTTGAAAGGGGGAACTATCACTAATTTAATATCACATGATTAATAACTATAGAGTGTTGAGAAAGAATGTAAAGATTTTGAACATTCTTATACATAACACATGAAAATAAATGTTTCCAAGGAGCACCCAAAAACCAACAAATTACAATATCAGCTGAATTTGAGAGGAGAATGTGAGTATAAATTGCCATGATAAATGATAGAACTTGCCTTGAAGAGAGTGATAGACTGGATGTAGGGACAGGAGATTGTTATTTAATAGTGATACTATGATATTTAGCAAGCAGTGATCCCTGACTAAAGTTAAAGCAAAACATGTATATCCATGCATATTTGTTCTTTTTTTCCAGCTTCAATGTTTCCAGAGTTGATGGGCTGTGCAAATCTGGGGGAAAAAACACATATAGAGAACAAATGTATATAATAAAAGGAAATAACCATTGTATCAATGGTTATTTGTAACCAATTATCATTGTATAATGATGCTTTCATGAATATACCAACCTATATTCAATATATAAATAAATACAGAATATTATTGCTGTATTCTACGTAAATAGAAAGGAGTAGGTTTATTAGAGAACCAATCTGGTTTTATGGTATAGTACAAGATACCCTACAAAATAGTAAAAGGCAAATCTCAACACAAGACTTCAGATAGCAATTCTGCTAAAAGTGCTATGCCCCATTGAGTTCACGGAAACAAATATCTCTGCCAAGGTATGCAAACAGGTAGGATGAAAAAGAGTTTATTAAAAAATTCAAGGTATATGGAGAATAACCAAATTTTTAGCTGCTACTTCTTACACCTGATTAAAAACAATTCAGTTACTCAAATGTCAGGATGAAAATGTTCCGTTTTGCTTTCTCTTGCACCTGATTCATACAGTGATATTTAAACAATTCCTTTTATTTGTATTGGTTGTCTTCTAATGATAACAGCAGAAAAAGCTACAAGTGTGCAGTTTTCCTCAACTTCTGGAAACAGGTTGGTGTTAGAGTATTCTTTACCAGTTTAGGGTCATGAATAGCAGGCTACTATCTGGAAGCGGTAAATAATATCTGAAAAGCTTATTATTTTTTTAAAAAATAGTTTTATTAAAGGATTTTACATATGTAAGTACATTTGAAGAAAAAGATATAGTAAATACAAAATAAAGTCATAAGCCACAAAATCAAAAGCAAGTTATGTTAATTTCACCAACCATTCTTACATAGTGGGTATTGCCAATTTTTTTGTGGAGAGTGACCTTAATTGTGGAATATAAAACCAGTTACTATTAGTCCTATAATTTCCGATCTTCAGAAGTACTTTTCAAATGAACTTGTTTTCTTTCATCTGCACTGCACGGGCACAGTGACTTTAAATATGGCCTTCAGTGGAATCAAACAAGGCTATTCAGGTTTGTCATAATAGCAGTGGCACTTAGATTTATATACCATTTCACAGTGCTCTACAGCTCTTCTAAGCGGTTTACAGAGTCAGCATATTGCCCCCAACAATCTGGGTCCTCATAATGAAAGCTTATGAGGTAACCATTGAGAAAGTCTTCATCTGTTAAGGATTTTGAGATTTGAAAAACAATGTGCTTTTTAATTAAATTCAAAAAAGTGTACTAGACATCTTTACCTTTTTTAAAAAAGTTATATTCCAGACTTTTCTAACCATGCCCTTAGATTTGTGGTATCTCATTAAGAAACATCAATTCTAGGGAAAACCCCATAAACTATAAAGTACTCTTCAAGGTCCTTTTCCAAAAACATTGAAAATTATCCTGTGGAATTGTGGATAGTAACTCCACTAAAAGTAGTAATGATTTCAACCAGAATTTAAAAGTGAACAATCTAAATGATTATTTACCTCAGTTTATCTTTATTACACTTCCATGTCTATCACTGAACTTGAGAGACCCTAGGTTTTTACTTCTAAAATTCTTAGAAAATTAATCTGGACCTTTTCTAATGAGTTGTATTTTTGTGCATAGTTGAGTAGCATAATGAAGTTTAATTGAACTGATATTAAACACTTTGTTGACCACCAGAAGAGATCCTATAAAATCCCAAAATTATGGTACGTTCTGATCATTTACAACTTACAACTATTCATTTAGCAACTGTTTGAATTTACAACAGCACTGAAAAAATGAAGGATCTCCAGCTCTCACAGTAGTGATTGTTGCAGCATCCCCATGGTCAGGTGATTGTGATTCGGGTGCTTGACAACTGGCATGTATTTGCAACATTTCAAGCTGACATCTGACAAGCAAAGTCAATGGGGGAACCCAAATTTGCTTAACAACAGTGATTAAAAAAAGCCATAAAATCAGACTCAATGTGGTTAACAGCCACATTGCTTAATGATGAAAGTTTTGCTCTCAGATGATAATAAGTATCTATGTAAATTTAGAATAGACCTTCTAGAATAGATTGCTTTCAGAATCTGTACAGTGACTCCAAAATATTCACCATATTTAGTGTAATTATATCTTGCAAAGATAGTACCTTAAAGGGGAAATATATTCTGATCATGATCATATTTAACCAACCAGTTCTTTTTTAGACATTTTCATTAGTTGTGAATCTATTTTAAATTCAAGGCATTTCATGCATTAGTTTGCAGAATATTCTGGACCATTTGGGAAAATGAGAGGATAAACATGGAGTAATAGGTTGAATTTTGTTTTGATATTGTTATCATAGCTGTCAGAGTAAGAAATTTTGAAACCATACATCCATAGACTTGGAAAACTTCCAGATCTGTGATGTACCAGTGCTTAGAATATAAATGCTGCTATTCATGAATTCCACCCCCCCCCCCAGTGCTAATAAGGTTTCTACAAATACAACCAAATTAAGAATTTATATTGATAAATTTTATTACTTCTTATTAGTGGCTGTGTACCTTAAGTCACAGGTGTCAAACTTAATCATGTCACGTGACATATCATGATGTATCGTGATGTTGTTTGCTTTTGCAGAGCTGGGGTTGGCGTGGCCTGCATGTGACGCATCTGGCCCACAGGCCACCAGTTTGATAGGCCTGCCTTAGGTGTTTTGGTATCAGAATTCCAAACCCTCTGCTCTGAGCTGCATTGAAAATGCTAAATAAGATACAAATATTGGACAAAATGAAATATAAGATTTGTAAAACTACTTAACTCAAAACAAACTTAGATGATGTCCTTTATTTTTATTTTTTTCAGTATATGCAATAACAGAAGAAATATATTTGGCACCACTTTCACTTCAACTGTTAAGTTTCTAAAATGTTCCAGAAGAACCAGGTCATAACTTATCTCGGGAAGTGTATCACTCTTGCTATAGAGAATAAGTAGTTCTCAGGAGGGAGGATGCACAAACCATGGTTACTTCTGCAAGCTAGAACTTGCATAATGCTAAAAGGCTCATATGCCCCCCAAAAGTAATAGGCTCTTCATTTGCAGACTTTCAAGCCCTTTTATTACTTGACGTTCATGCAGGTGTGGGATTCAAATTTTTTAACAACCGGTTCTGTGGGCATGGCTTAGTTGGTGGCTGTGGCTTTGTGGTCATGTGACTGGCTGGGCGTGACCAACTCAATATCACTCATATCGAGGCACGCATCTCCTCGCCTGGCCTCTCGTGACTGTGGGGATGCTACAACAGTCGTAAGTGTGAAAAAGGGTCATAAGTCACTTTTTTCAGTGCATTGTAACTTTGAATGGTCACTCTACACAAGCAAAGTACCAGCAAAGGAGGGGGGGAACTCCAGAGAAGTTCCAGAGACAGGAAGTCTAGTCCTGCCAAGAATGTAATAAGGGTTAATGGAGAGACAGTTTCTGTAAGCAACACCAGAATGTTTCCTTCCTGCCTTCCTTACAGGATTAGGCCAGTAATTTCTTCTAACAACCGGTTCTCTGAACTGCTTAGAATGTTAACGATCAGTTCTAGCGAATAAGTGCGAACCTGTAGAATCCCACTCCTGCGTTCATGGTTTCACTAGGGTTTTTTTCTGTTCTATGAGACTGATTGTGACAACTTCAACTCCTTCTAGGGAGCTGTGGCAGGCTAAAGGAGCTTTAAAAGTACTCAAACTTGTTGCTGAACAGCAGAAGCTGTGAATGTTTAAGGATCTTGTATGGCTGGTCGGGAAGTAAAGGGGGATGGGCAACTTGTGGAGGGTAACAGATGTGTCCTATGCTGTTAACGCATGCCAGCTCTGTTCCTCTGCTCCTAACACCAGGTGCAACCATTGTTCTGATAGGTCTCTATTCATCCCGTCTCGTATGTTTTTCTGCTCTTTCTAGTGCATTGTTTTAGAGGGAAAATTAGCATTAAAAACCAATCCTAAACCTCCGTGTCTCTCAACTGCAGGTGACTGTTATTGGCCCCAGCTGCTACTCTTGCGCTTGATTACTTCCATATGGGCTTGTAGTATCCCCTTACCAGTTACTCCAACCTGCAACACATACACTTTTTATCTGTAAAGAACAATATCCTAAAATCAATTAGACAACCCCATAGGCTTCCTATCAGCCCATATTATAACTATAGTGAATCCATTACAAGTGAAGCTAATTATGCCCTCTTATGCCCTATTTTTTTCTTCCCAAATTGGCAATAAAATTGGCTAGTGAATGAATGCTCTGAAATAATGTACTGTGGGGATTCTTGCTGACTTGAAAGAGTCTGCCAGCGTTTCAATGATCTCTAGTGGAAAATACTCAGTCAATGAAGTCTTAATCCACTTGAACCACTCCTATAAGTGAGATGAACAGAATGATGCCACAAGATTAAAGTGATGGCACATTGCACATTACTTTGCTAAATCTGGTTGAATACAGGCAAAATTCATAGTTTTTCTTTTAGAGTCAGTTGGCCTGGGAGACCTCTGAGATCCCTTCCAACCCCTTTGATTCTGTGATTCAAACTCTGACCAAATGTTTTCCTATATAAGTATCATTTAAGTGAATGGTAGATTATTTTTCCTTATGCTTTAGTAACATCCACTGAAAGAAACTAAATCACAGTCGCCACATCCTTCTGGAAACCTACAGAAGAATAATACCTTGTTGACTATGGTTTAATATCAGTGGATTGTTACTAAAGCATCAGCAGAAATATGAAGTGTTTTTGTATTTATGTCTAAGCATTTCTAAGCTGGTGGAAATACTATTTTGAGTAACTAAGGCAACATTTTATTTTCTAAAAGGCTAGATGATAGGCTGTATAATTTGAAAAGAGAATGCGGTAAATTTAGGACCAAGGGTAGGCTAAATTTTAGACCAAAAGTTTATTCTTAAAATAATGGTGTCTTGAGATCATTTGAGATGGAGTAACATAATGAAGTAATTGAATGCAGCATTAGTATTTAAGTCCTAATTTCTTTCCCTTACAGGCATATTTTCTCTCCTATTTTCAAAAAAAAATATGTTGTTACTTACCAGATTGTTGTTGAATTTAAGGAGCATAACTTTGATGGTCTATGATACGGATGTCAAACTCACCACGTCACATGACATATCACAATGTTTTTTTCCCTTCATGGAGCTGGGATGGGCGTGGCATGTGCATGATGTATCTGGCCCACAGGCTGCCAGTTTGACACCCCTGGCCTATGAGGTTCATAAAACCTGGGGTTTTGCATCCCATAGATTGCCCACCCTTACATTAGTTTTTCAGGCAATAGTGAGATTGTTCTTTTGTATTTAATAATTAACATGTTTTTCAGGAACATTGTGATTTTTAAAAAATTTTATGTAGTTGGTCCATATATAGAAGTAGATTTTCCTATAAATACAAATAAACCAATTTGTCCTGTTCCACAAAATTGGGACATGTAGAACACTGTTCCTCTATTAAATAAGATAAACTATCACTTTACCTCCATATTTTAACAAATTTAAGTTTTCCTATAGAAAATTGAAACAATGAATCCATCTTACCATTGTCTAAATTTCCTGGGAAAATTTAGATTTCTACCTCTCCTAGAAATATGAAATTAAATTTAATGTTTTGTGTACTCTTAGCGTCATTGCTATCCTAAAAATACAAACTTGAAGAAACAAACTCTTGCAAGACTTCTGAAAGATGTTTCACCAAAGATGTTAATGTATCTTCAGAAGTAGCTTTCATAATTGGAGCATAACTACCATATACGTTTGTGTATTTCCTTAAAGTTGTCTTCTGCAGGGCAGAAGGAAGAATCCTAGATGTACTTTTTAGCAACAAATGTGTAAGGTTATATTTTTGAATGGTTCTCCTTTAAAATCAAGGAAAATAGAAGGTGTAGGTTTCGGGTACCTTGAATTTATTCAGCACAAGTAGCATTTCAGAATGTCTCTGAAATACATTCCTGAGAATATTTATTGAAATCAAGATTGCCGAAGCCCCACATAGCATAAATTGCCATGAAAGATGGGTTTTAAATAGTTTCCCAGGTGAAATCATTTACCCTTTGAATTCCAAAATATATATGCATATTAATACTTCTAATAGCAATGTAATTATCTTACTTTTTGTAGAAAATAGAGCTACTTTAATTATTTTAAAATGTGTGACTGCATATTTAATATGCATTAATGAGTTTAATTGGCACATGTAACATAAAGGTTCTCAGATTTTATCACATTCAGGTCCTGCCCAGTCTCCAATTTGGTTAGATGCTGTTCTTAATAAGCAAAGCAACAAAATTGCTACCGTTTGTTTAGTTCAGACCAGGAGTTAAAGGGGTTTTTTTTGTATGAAACTATATATGCTGTGAGAATAATGAGTTGCTATCTATCTATGTGCTACCACTATGTTAATATCAGTCTTTGCAACCTTAAGATGGGTGGACTTCAACTCCCAGAATTCCTTAGCCACACGTCTAGGTGATTTAACTAGCCAGAACTAGAAGACTAAACAGACAATTCCAAGAGCTTATATGTTAAACTTCTGGATAGAATATTTTTCCCATTGATTTATATTTGCTAAATCTGTCATAAATATACATAATTTGAGATATGAGCATGATGCAGAACATAAAATTATACGAAAACTAAATAACTAGGAACACTTTGGGCAGGGGTCTTTTGAGTGATATGGAGAGATAGAAGATTGTTTAATGGAATCTGGCTTTGTTTCTGGATCTGTTAAGAGACTTGGATTTAATTAATGTGGCACATTAAGCGTTATCAGTTATGTTTTTTTACCTAAAGATACGTAAGCTACCTAGGTTTGGGCAAAACATTTGAAAAGGTAGGTGTATGAAGTGCATGATTGTGAGCAAAGCACTCCCCATCATCAATGATGAGACAGCTTCATCATTTGAAAACTTCAGTCCTGCTGCTGAAAGGTGTAAGGTCCCAAGTTGAGCCCATGTGCATAGGCATTCATAAATAGTGCTATCACTAGAACTGAGAGAAAAGTTAAGCTACCATACTTGCATTTGTATATGTTCTTGCACATTGAGAAAACTTGGGAAAGTAGGTCTGTCAACTCTTCCAATAGATGTCTTCAAGTAGACGTTCTCACAGTATCCCTTCAAAGTGCTGTGCCGTATTAATAATTGTAGCACAAAATCTGTCCCTGAGCCAAAAGTTGATTTGAAGCATACTGTTCTCAACCCTGTCCCTCTGATTTTTTTTTAAGCCTAGGCCATTCCTCTGATGCACTTATTTCCATGTTTTGAGCAAGCCTTTGCTTGGCAGTTGGCAAAATATGACTTACACAAACAAGAAAAGCGAACGTTAGAATCTAGTAATTAATGGAATAAAGATAGAGTGACAGCTTGTGACACCTTCCCAGACTTCCAAATGGAAAATAATGTCCTACATGAATGGTCTCTTTAAAAAAGAGGAAAAAGAAAAAGAAATGTGGTGGCTTTTACTATGTGTTTTTTCACTCCAATCTTTAAAAACTGTCTGGAGTTGATGGATGGAAATGTTGATATCTGTCTTTATAGCCTGTTGCCCTGAAGTAATAAATGATATACATATAATGTGTCTTTGATGCTTATTTTAAAATAATAAGAAAGTTCAACATACTTTTTCATTCAGAAGGAAAATATTTTTATAGCCACCAGGTCAGAGTGGTTGAGTATGTTACTCAACCAATAATACATGTGTATTACCAATCGGGACTTCTGGGTACTTACATATATCTTCTGCAAAATGTTTCCATCTTAGGAGATGCTGTGATTGCTGGGCATATTCCACAAAATGCCATGAACTCACGAGTAAAATCTCTTTTATTCTTATAGCATTCTTATAGTACTGTAGTATATCCTTGCAATTTTCTCTAAACCAAAATCAAATAAGTTTTGAGAGATGGATTAATTTTATTGTACAAAGATTTTTTTTCTGCAGTGGAGACAAGAATAATATTTAATCACACATAAGAATAGCCATTTCAGGACAACGATAGGAATATATAATGGATATTATTATTGACCTCTTAATCTTTGTAGTTTTTTTTAAAAAAACAAATAAACCCTAAGTGACCACAATGGGGGTTTCTACTCAAATTGCCTCAATACAGGAGAAATAATAAGCTGCTTTTATAGCAGCTAGCATTTTGTAGTTTCTCACAGGGAACTGCACAAGGGTGTCACAAATGAATGAAAATGGATGAGTATTCCTTTCTAGAAAGTATATCCCCATAAAAGGAATGACAACTGCTTCTTCTGCTGTTGTATCAGTTGTTTAGGGAATTTATGGGACTATATTTGACATAGTCAAAGCTGTTGTAATGCAGGCTGTTCTATATGTGTGTGTTTGTGTATACATAAATACATACACATACATACAAAGACAGATGGATAGATTCATACCCTAGGTGTTTTCTTTAAATTAAAAAATATGCAGAATTTCAAAATAATTGAAATAAAATGAATGTTGCCTAATAATAAATAAGCTGAAGTCAGCTTTCACTTCAGTGTTTTAGTAAGTACTTAATAATTGTGGCATTTAATGATCGTGGTATTTGCTTAACTGTGCAAAAAGGTTGTAAAAATCCTGATGATCCACTTAACAACCAGCATGTGTATATTTCAATTCTGTTCAACTGTAATACTTCAAAATACTAATCAAGAATCAAATACACAGATTATCAGTTTTCTCATATAGTGTAATGCTTAGTAATCTATTTCTCATGAATTGTATTTAATAGCATATTATATGCTGTAATTGTAGAAAAACTAGGTGGTTTATGTGCTTTGAAGATACAGTAACATTATATTAATATAATATTGCTGCCTGCTGGCTAACCTGGCTGTGTGATAAAATGTAGGTATTATATTGCCACAGAATAGCACTCATAGTGTGTAAGCATTGGTAAATACTATAATTACTCACTTTGCCCAACCTGTTAAGCACTGTTAATTCCTGCTGCCAGTTTATAGGGGTCTGGGCAATTAATAGCTTGTTTTCCACCGGTTTCTAACAGATCACATTCTAATTTTATTTTTTTATAACATCTCCTGAATTAAAGCTAAAAGAATATTTGGGTCCTCCAGAACCTTGGAATTATCTAGCACAGTTAATCACATTAAACCTCTTGTTCAACATTGCCAAATAAAAAACACTGAATCCTACATAATTTTTTTCTTTTTTTACATTTTCCTACCATTTTCTCCTTTGTTTATATCTCTGATTCTTTGTGGGGAAAAAACAGATTTTGTAGGTGATTTTACCTGTTTTCTGTGCTGTTTCTATAGCACATAAACAAGAGGTTAATGTTAAAGTATGCATAGGATACCATAGAAGTAATGCTCAATTTTCTCCTGTCATGTTCACAGAAAGTACAAATCACTTGTGTTATACTATGCTCTAATTGTAACATTTGAATTTTTCCATAGATAATGTTCTTAACTGATATAAAGTTGCTCATGAAATCTATCAAATCTATCTCGAGATTTTCCCAATGTTGCTATGAGAAAAATGAACTTGTATTTGTAGTTCAGCTAAAAAAATTTCATCATAGTTATTTCTAACTCCTTGAGGCATCTGTTACAAATATACTCTGTAGCTGTGTTAGCATTGTCCAGCAGCAAACCTCCTGTTATGTCTGCTGTCTGTTCAGTGTCCCATATAGTGACCTGGCCTAGGAATAACTTTAAAACTGGGTAAATCCTTTACTGCCATAAATGTAGAACTGCTCAAACTGTTGAGATGGCTGCCCTCTCTGAAAGTTTGGTATGGTTGCATTCAGGGCTTCCCAGATTGGATAGGTGTAGAAGTATAGGAAATGGTTTCCATCAGGATTAACAGGAAAGCACAAGGTCTCCTGTTATGATCATGGTGTTATGATTATGGTGTCCTTTTGAAGGATTTGCCTTGGCTTGATAATTTGCTTGCATTCAAATCTTCATGATCATCTACCACCACAGTACAATAACTCTCATATGTCATTCCCAAGATTCTCTTGTTTATGGTTCTCCTTTCATTGTCCATTTCAGATTTCATTGTATTCACATATTTCATCCTGTCAACCTTTTTTTAAATTTTGTATCAGGTGTTCTATTGTTGATTCATATAAGTGTGAAGTTTGTAACACTATGAAGCATTAGATATTAGGTAAATTAA
Organism: Pseudonaja textilis; assembly: GCF_049901715.1. Lineage (NCBI taxonomy): Eukaryota > Metazoa > Chordata > Lepidosauria > Squamata > Elapidae > Pseudonaja > Pseudonaja textilis. The sequence goes on along the minus strand of NC_141992.1, from coordinate 32,288,532 downwards.
TGATTTAGCTGAAGGTTAAACTTGTTGCTTGGCCTGTTTTGCTCCATAATAACAGAATCCAGCTTTCAGCAGGAAAATAATTTCCAGCATCTGCTTGCATAATTCATGGACATATTGTATCTATTTTTCTTAAGGCCTCTTTTTTGTGATGCTTACCTTAGCCTGTGCAAATCCAATTTGCTTAATAGCCTTGTAAATGTAATTGAAAGACTTTCTCTGTCCTAAGTAATTGTGTGGAAGCTCACCTGTATCCGAGCTCTGATATGGCTCCATCTGCATTGTTAAGAGTATTACTGGCCCCATGTTACCAACTGTCTGTTTGAAAAATGAGGAATGTTTATTTCTTTTTGTGTGGCCCTTGTGACTGCAGCTTTTAAGCGCTGTTATAGGAGTGTATTTTGTCTATTTTTATAGATCAACATAAAAATATGAAGTACAAATTGTTTATTCCTAAATAATAGCCATGTAAACAAGCTCAAAAATAAATTGATACACATAAGCCATCATAATGTGCTGTAGGCTGATTTTTTTTTTTTGTAAATTCATCAATTGGTCTATTTTTGTTTTCATATGCTACAATCAGTTTGACCACAACAGTTTATTCTTGCAGTATGACTAAATTTTCTCTAAGATTTAAAAAAAGCTGCAATGACAGCTATTATATTTGCAACTCTTAGAGTCTCCTGGCCCTAAATATCTCCTTTGCTTTTCTGAGTAGCCTGTTTTTATCACTTAACTTCATTATTATTGGGATGCTTGAGCTAAATTCTTTTTGTCTTCATGTTTCGTTTTGTCTTTTTCATAGTGAAAGTTGCCTTGGTGGCTCATCCAGGAAACAGGACTCTGGTTTGCATTTAAGATTTTTCCAAGAGCTAATTTACCTTTAAGCTTAGTGATGTTCAATTGGTCTTTATTAAAGAAAAACAGATAAATAATGCAGCTTCATTTTGATATCACTAATTGTGCTAGTGACTTTGTCTGCAAAAAAGAGGGGGAATTGGGGATTGCAACGTACTCATCTTGATGACCATGATTTTCCCCAATTTTCTAGAAATAAAATAAAAGTTTACCAGTCACTAATCATAAAGACTTTCACTCAGGTTGAATTTTGACATCTTTAGATTCAGAGAGAATTTTATCTGTAATGGTTTCACAGCCCATTAATAATAATATGTATAATACTTTAAGAAAATGCCTTTTAAGTTGCTGAAGTGGATAGGACTTTACTTTTCAGAATTAATGCATGAGGAGAGCTCACTTGTTAGACATCAAGAAAAGTTGGTTTTGCACAGATTGCTTTCTTATTTATCTCTTTTTCTGCTTACAAACCTCTTTAGATATTCCCAAACTTGAATAATTTTTGTGTGATTTCAAGTCTTCCAATCCCTACTTTTTGGAATGTTATGAAATACAATAAATACTACCTTTAGTAAATATTATATTTCATTTATTTTCTTTAGTGAGATGTATCAGCTGGACTTGTAACATTTAGTTGGCTTCTTCTCCTTTGAGTTGATGGGAGAATCCAGGCTGGGTAGTCTCTAGCCTCATTACTCTACAAACCAAGTTGAATTCTGAGGACATGCCCCTCTGGTAACGGTCCCCAGTTCTTCACTCGGTCTCAGCTCATTGCTTTAGTATCAACTATTCAATATGGATATGAATATGAAATAAATGTTATTTGTGACTTTGTATTTTAATTACAAAATTCCTTTTCTAGTTTTGTGTTTGTATTCTTTTCTCTGAATTGGTTTCCTTTTGGGACCCAAACTAGCCAAGATCTGGGCTTCCCGAACATAGATAAACTATCCAAAATGATTAAAAGTGATTTTTCTTTTAGTTATGACACATGAACCCTTAAATGGTTTTAAAGAGCCAATGACTGAGCTGAGGTCAAGCAGTCAATGCAAAATGTTATTTTTAAAAAAGGACCATTTGATTCATTCTGGTTAACAATTCATGATAAATTCCCTGTGGGATCTGTTGATGCCATGATGCAATTATTGCTATTTCCAAGCAAGTTACATATGTGAAATAGGATTTTCCATTCTTACTCTCATAAAGAGCACAATACCAAAGTTTTTGCCGAATCCCCCAAAAGGTGGATGGAGGAAAACATTTGGGTAGCACTGCCCTAATGAATCCATGCAGTCCAAGAGAGTCGGGTATTGATAAATGTAAGTAGGCCTAGGATGAGCACAGTAATACCAGGAGATTGAGACTTTAATTCTGTACACTGTAATTTAGAGGCATGTACTTGATGAAATAGAAGTCTGGGGGCTTTGCATTTCTTTCAACAGAAGAAACCAATCAATCTGTGTGGCCATTTCTCTTGATACTTGGCTCTCCATGAAGTGATTCCCTGAGTGTTAAGAGATTCTGCAAATGGAAAGAATTGTTGGATTGAGGTGACTATGACTAAAGGTGCTTGCCTAGGGGGAGGACCACCTATAAATCTGGGAAGAGATTATACAATTCTTTTATAAGTATGCTTTAATTAAGCCTCTTGGGCAAGCTTGCCACTTACATGTGAGAAAGAGGATGTGAGAAAATCTTATTAAACTCAGTTTGTTGATGAGGGAAACCATTTTGACCCTTCCTGTGTCTATGTTAAGAGAAAATTATAGAAACCTGATGCCACCATACAAAAGAATTATTATTAATTACACTGAATTAAATTAAAGGAATATATATAAGAAATCACACAAATAAAGTTTGTACCTATTCCCATTTTGGAAGGCTAGCTAATCACAATATGAAAGAAACAATAAAATATCCCAAGTATGGAGAAAATTAATTGAACTTGATTTCCATTGAAATTGATAATACTTACATTGGTCTCTGCATTACATTACCATAACTCATTAGTTTTAATAGACTATAAATACAACTAATCTTTTTTTATTGGAAGCAGCAAATTTTAAGATAATTTAAATGGCTCAAATTCTGAAAGATGAAAACGGAACAAAGAAAAATCAAAAAGTCCAGTTGCCTCTTGAAAAAGCACCTTTGGGATTTGGTTTACATTATTTTATCCTGTTTGGTGCATTTCCTGAACCTTTCTGAATTTTGCCATAGGATGAAATGGAGCTAGAGAAAGTTCAGAGGAGGGCAATTAAGATGAACTGGCTTCAACAGCAGCATCCTTTTTCATAAGGGCATCCATACGGTGGCTGTGCCAACTCCAGAATAGATTGCCTGCTTCTGACCTTCGGTCTCACCAAGACTTTAATAAGATTATTGCAGCGGTGGAATTCACTGCGGATGCCACTCTCAATTCCACCAAATTTGCATCCATGGCATCTTCAGTAGCAGCAAGAAGACTTTTATGGCTCTGAAATTGGCAGGCGGAGTCATGCCGAAAATGGAAGCTGGCTTCAGTTCCATTCGCAGGCGATAAGCTTTTTGGCAATGGTCTGGAACCTTATCTCATCAAAACCAGAGATAAATGTAAAATTCTCTCTTCCTCTGGGAAGAAAGCCGACTATCACTCTGCTCCTTATTGCCCTCCTGCCTTCCGAGCGGAGACCTCATCTCACTTTCCCCGCTCTCACAGGCCGTACTCCCAAAGCCAAGATCAACGGGCAGAAGCATCTGGCAGGCAACAGCCTTCTACTGGTAAACGGCCCTTTCAGGGGGGAGGGGGTCATTCCTTCCGTCGCTCTAAGTAATCCCTCATTCTCTCCACCCATCGGAGGTCGCCTAGACTTCTTTGCCTCCAAGTGGGAGGAGTCAACGACGGACGCCTGGGTGCTCAGCACTATTAGGTCAGCGTTACAATTGGACTTCCTAACACCACCCCCACCACCCCAATTTTTTTGATCTGTCCTGTCTCTCGGGACATTTCCAGGCAGGCCCTCATGAATCAGGCCATTCAGCACCTTCTTGAAATCAGGGCTATTCAACCTGTTCCCCCCTCTCAATGGGGACATGGGCTTTACTCTTGCCTTTTCATCGTTCCCAAAGCCTCGAGGGGGTGGCAAGCCATCCTTGATCTAAAATTTTTCAACCAATTTGTAAAATACCAGGTGATTTAAAATGCAGACTCTGCATTCTATTTTAGAGAGCATTCGGGAGGGTGACCTCCTCTTTTCCATTGATCTCACTGAGGCTTACCTCCACCTGCCAATTTGGCCTCATCATCGCCAGTTTCTCTGTTTCTGTTATCAGAATACCCATTACCAGTATCGAGCACTTCCCTTCGGCCTCTCATCAGCTCCAAGGGTCTTCACAAAGGTTCTTGCAGCATTGATGGCATTTCTGCAGTCTATTCCAGTGAAGATCCAATGCTACTTGGACGACATTTTGATTCTATCCTCTTCTATCCTTGTGGCCCATCAGGATCTGCAAATTACCGTGTCATGTCTCCAGAGCCACGGATTTTCCATCAACACCAAAAAGAGCCAGCTCTCTCCCACAACCAAATTGCAACACTTGGGAGCAGTCATCGATACCATGTCGTGCCAGGTTTTCCTGTCCCCAGCTTGTGGAAAGAGCCTTGCAGAGATCATCAGCCAGATCCAGCAACATCAAATTGTCCCCCTGTCGCTGCTGTCCAAACTTCTGGGGAAGATGGTTTCCTGTATTGGCATCATCCCGTGGGCTCGGCTCCACTCCCGAGCCCTCCAGTGGTTCCTCCTTCCCTACCAATGAGCAGGAACCAGCCACTCATCCATTAAGGTCCCACTCCCACCACAAATCCGGAAATTTGGTGGCATTCCCCGTCAATCTGGAGGGGACTCCTGTTCAGGGATCCAGACAGGCTAGTGATAACCACCGATGCCAGCCTCCTGGGTTGGGGTTCCCATATGCAAGGCCAGATAGCTCAGGGTGTTTGGTCCAGATCAGAGTAGACCCTTCCCATAAATTGGCTAGAGGTCAGAGCCATTTTTCTGGCTCTCAAGCATTTCAGGCAATCAGTGACTGGCTCTCATGTTCTAGTCCTTACAGACAACATGGCAACAAAGGCTCATGTCAACTGGCAAGGGGGGACAAGTTCCAAAGCCCTCATGACAGAGGCTCTACGGTTGGGGTTATGGGCAGAGAAACACCTGTTGTTGATCTCGGCAGACCACATCTCCGGGGTCGACAACTCCCAGGCCAACTGGCTCAGCAGGAGCTTAGTCGACCGGGCAGAATGGTCCATTCCTCCATCTCTATTCAGGGATCTTTTCCTCAGATTCGGAACACCAGAGGTGGATCTCTTCTCCACTCCTCAAAATGCCCAAGTTACCAGATTCTTCACCAGGTTTCCTTGCCAGGAAGCGGAGGGGCCCAATGCTCTTCGGTGCAGATGGCCCAAGGGTCTCCTCTATGCCTTTCCCCCTCTTCCCATCATTCCGGCAGTAATTCGGAAAGAATTACTTTATTATTATGTTGGAGGACGTGCGGAGCTCCTTCTTCTGGCACCCTATTGGCTAAGGAGACCCTGGTTTGCAGACCTGGTCAACCTATCAGTGGCTTCTTCTTGGAGGATCCCAGCCCATCTAATCTCCCTTCACCAGGGGGCCCTGCTCCACCCAGAGCCCCAGTGGTTCAAGCTGACCGCATGGCACTTGAGCGGCAGCAGCTAGAGGCTGATCTTCCAGAAAGGGTCATCCTCACTATCCTGACGTTTCACAAACCTTCTACAAGGCGCATCTATGATGCCACCTGGAAGGCTTTTTCCCGATGGTGCCTCAGGGAGGGTCTTTCTCCTGCTTCAGCCCAGTTGGCAGAAGTTCTTAGCTTCCTTCAGCATGGGCTGGAAAAAGGTTTGGCCCCCAACACCTTACGCAGGTAGGTTGTAGCCTTCTCCTTGGTCCTTTCATGGGGTTCGCTTCCTTATCCCATCACACTTCAATCAGGAGGTTTTTTAAAGGGGCTTCTAACCTGCACCCTCCAGTGGTTCACAGGTATCCTTCCTGGGACCTTCATATGGTCCTTAATGCCCTTACAAAGCCCCCCCTTTGAACCCGTTAGAACAGTGTCTCTCCGTTTCCTGACTCTGAAGGTAGTGTTCCTTGTTGCCATCACTTCTGCCAGGAGGGTTTCCGAGCTTGCTGCGCTTTCCATCAGACAAGACCTTTGTTCCTGTCATGATGATAGGGTTGTTCTTCATCTGGACCCCTCATTTATTCCGAAGGTTAACACCTGGTTTCACAGGTCCCAGGACATTGTTTTGCCTGACTTCTATCCTCTCCTGCACCATGACTTAGAGCGGCAGTGGTGCACGCTAGATGTAAGAAGGGCTCTTAGAATATACATTAAGTGCACTTCCTCCTTCAGAAAGTCGGAAGCCATGTTTGTTTCCTTTTTCCCTTCTCACTTGGGGCACAAGACTTCTTCTCCTATTATTAGCAGGTGGGTCAGGTCTTGCATTGAGCAAGCCTACAAAGCTGCGGCCCTTCCGGTTCCCCAAGGTCTGACGACGCACTCTACTGGAAGCGGGGCCACTTCTGCTGCCTGGGTGACCCAAGCATCCTTGGAGGAGATTTGTTGTGTGGCCATGTGGACAACCCCGTCTCCTTTCATCAGACACTACTGTCTGGATGCTTTTGCCTCGGCGACTGCAGCCTTTGGCAGACGGGTGCTTCAATGAGTGGTTCCACAGTCAGTGTGATGAGCTGGACGAGGACCCGCCTGTGGACATGCAAGCTTGGTATGTCCCATCCTGGGCTCTCGATACAGCATGGAGGACAATGGGCGTTGGTAGAAGTTACTGTGAACGCCCTTTCTATCTATGCTGCGAGAGAGCCCAGCCCCTCCCTTGATTCGTCCAGAGAGGGTAAGACATATTTCTGTATTTATTTTGGGCTTTCAGAGATACCTTTCAGTCTGTCAAGTATCTTCGCCAACACTGGGGTCTCTCCCGGGGGCTGGCTTTTATATCTTAGTACAGACTCAGCTAAATGACATCATAGGAAGGAGTCAACCTATCCTGGGCTCTCTTGCAGCATAGATAGAATATGATAATAAAATGTACCGATTGGCAAATAGAGCCTTGAATCTAGAAACATGTGATCTGATCATGTGTAAAGGAAAAGATGGACTGATAATGAAAACAGTTGTGAATTAATGGAATTCTTGTTTGCTCTCCTGAGGTGTGTAAGAACATGAAGTGTTGAAAAAGCTAGAACTTTCTAATGTTGGGTGGGAGATATAATGATGTATAAGATTATCAATAGTTAACATATGGTAATACAGTGTGTGCTTGCACTTGCAAGGCCAGCTGAAGGAAATTGGCAGGAATGAGGTGGAGCTTTGGCTACAAAAGCACGATTCTTGAGCAATGGAAGGGAAAATCAGTGTAATTCTTGGAATGCATATGGAAATATGTGATGTGTAAAAAATTATGCCTTGAATTGAAGCTATCAACATGTGCTACAGCTTGAAATATATATCTGGCAATAAAAGACTTTTTATTTTTGCATTTTTAAAAATCAGACATCCCCTTCCTCCCATTAATAATATGATTTTCTTGGATTTGAGACATTCTTTGAATTAAGCAGGCAAGATTTCTCACACATTGAATTAAGCTAGCATATACTTTAGGGGCCATTTTACATTGCATTGTATATGATCACACCAAAGCACTTGCTAAAAAGCAGATACAGAGTATCAGTTGGATCTGGCCAGGACCCCAATCTTTATTGCCAATACATGCAACAGATACTTTGCTTTCCCATGGTATACAGGGATGGGATTCTACCAGTTTGAACCGGTTTGGGTGAACCAGATGTTAAATTTGTATCTGGTTCGCCGAACTGGTATTTGAACTGACTGGCTGGCCCTGCCTGCCCCTCCCATCCCATGTGGCCCATTTTCGATGCAGATAAGTTCAGGGTCCGTGCGGAGGCTCTGGGAGGGGGAAAACACGGGCCTTCCAGAAGTCACTAAATGGGCCTGTTTCCAGCTTCTGGAGGATCTCCAGAGCCTGGAGGAGGCCATTTTTACCCTCCCAGAGGCCTGAGGTAAGCCTCCAGACCTTGGGAAGGTGAAAAATGATCCTACTAGAAGTACCAAAAGTCACGAGACGGGCCTGTTTATGGCTTCCGGAGGATCTCCAGAGCCCAGGGAAGGCCATTTTCTCCTTTGTGGTGGAGATAGCATTCAGGATTGGGTAATCAGTCATTGTTTTCTGATTGGACTGAGTCTATCAAATCTTTGAGGACATTCCCCCTGTTGCTAGGGATGTCCCAGAAATTGACTCAGTCAGCTAGCTGGACAACGTGTTAATTTCTGCTCCTAAAAAGAAACAAATTTAAATCAGTTCAATTGGAAAATTAGAGAAAAAAATCACCAATTTTGAATACTATCTCAACTGAGAACTGGTCTACCCATTTGACAGCTGTCAAAGACAGCGCAGTCGGGACTTTGGCCCAGGCCATTGGAAGCGGATCAGCTGAGGGCAGATCTACACTGTATTGAGGTATTTTAGCGGGAGGTGTGTAGATATACCATCCACACTGTTTCCCCACATTTTGGCTTGGGAAGGTTCTCTGCAGCTTGAAACAGCTGCTGCAGATGCCTTGGTTTACCGTGGCAGCGTTAATGGGGTGGAAGACAGCAGTGAAGGCAGAAAATCCTTTACAGCCTAACAAGTAAGGTAGCTAGAGTAGTGTTTTTGCTAGTGCAGAGCTAGGGAAACTGTAGCTAAAATTTGTGGAAACTCCAGTTTTAAAACGTCAGCATAGAAAATGGTGGAATTACCACAGGACACTAGCCATGTGATTAGGCGAGTGGAGGAGATGGCTCGAAGGCCATCACGCTCTTTTAGCCCAGCAGCTCCAGACCAGTTGTCTTCATCTAGTAGCCCTAAGCCAAGGGTCAAGGCTACAGGGGCTCGAAAGAGCTCCAAGACAGCTGAGCAGGACGAGCGCTGTAGAGACAAGGCTCTGGACAGGTTGTGGGCTAGAGAAAAAGAAGCAGCCCAAAATACTTCAGAAATGGCGCCCAGCACAGTTTCCCGCCTAAATGAGGAGCGACCGTTATTAAGAGGAGATAGGCAGCTGCATATTGACAGGAATGTAGTAACAGAAATGGCCACAGGAGGAGGTGAAGAGCAAGATTTGCTGCAAGAGTCCCTTGAAGCCTCTGAGATTAGGAATTTCTTTTCAGTCTGCCCAGCAACAGGGCAACTTCCAGTTTCAGCCCAGAAATCCAGACTGGTCCCTGAGGCCATGTTTACTCCCATATCAGCTGGAATTAGACCAGTCAGGGGCCAAGAGCCTGAATTCCAAATTAATATACAGGGTCTTTTAGTTGAGGCAGTAAGGCAAGGGGTGTCAGCAGTCTTGAAACAGACCAGGCGCTCACCTTCAGAGGCTTCAATTTCATCATCAATACGTAGTAGGAGACACAGGTCTCATCATGAGGATGATCTTTCCCTGTATTCAGGGTCCTCGGCTCATGCTGAAAGCTCCCACTCCATCCCATCTGACAGTGGGCAACTGATGGACAGAAATTACTCTGATGATGAAGGCCTGAACAATTCTGACCAAATCTCTATCCAGGCCTATTCCAGCCGGCCATATTCAAATTCCTCCTCTTCAAGGCTAAAAAAGCCACAGGGCAGGGCTCAGTTCCTGAACCACAGGAGCTTACAGACCCTTCAGAAGACCCCAATGACCCATTATTTTCTGAAAAAACGGTTACAACAGATGTCATCACTGCGCAAGAATAAGGACATCTTGACTGAGGCCCCTTTTGAACCACTGAGATCCACTTCCCTGCAGTTTTTGTCTTGAAAGGTGGCCTTCCTAGTAGCAATTACTTCTGCCAGAAGGATTTCGGACTTGGCAGCTTTATCTGTCAGGAAAGACCTTAGTGTGTTTCACACCAACCGAGTTGTGTTAAGACTAGACCCTTTGTTCGTGCCAAAGGTGAACTTGTGGGTTCCACAGAGCCCAGGAACTAATCTTACCTGATTTTTGCCTGCATCCTGTGCATGCATTAGAAAGAAGATGGCACACTCTGGATGTTTGGAGGGCCTTGCGGATTCATGTTAAGCGGACATCTCCCTTCAGGAGGTCGGAATCCCTCTTTATTTCCTTTCAACCTTCTACTATGTGCTGCAAGGTTACTCCAACGTCTGTGGGGAGATGGATAAGCCTACCAAACCCAAGGACTTGCAGTTCCTCCAAGAATAACAGCACACTCAACGAGATGGCATGGGCCACTCAGGCCTCTCTGGAGGAGATTTGCAGGGTGGCTTCCTGGGCCTCCCATTCTCCATTCATCAGAACACAAAAGCTGTACTCTTTTGCTTCTGCTGAGGCAGCTTTTGGATGGAGAGTTCTTCAAAAGGTTCACCTTGTCTAGGGGATTTGGACCACACTAGGCCCACCCATAGGACAGCCAGCTTTGGTATGTCCCAATCTTGAATGCTATCTCCACCACAATGGAGAAGGGTTGTTGGTTCTTACCTGATACAACCTTTTTCCATAGAGCTGTTGCGAGTGTCCAGGTTGGGAGGTGCTCCAGTCTCGGCTCTCACAGGCTGAGCTTGAAATTGAGGAACGCCTCTCACCATCACGTGGTCCTCTGGGCGCTCCCCAGTTTTTAGCTCAGCCTCGTGGTAGTCAGGCTGTTTTCTCTTCACCTCTGGTCATTCAGCATTTTCCAGCATTCTTTTCACTTAAATTGGACCCTTTCTTAGCAGTGCAAGGATTTAGAGGTTTGAACTCCTTGGGAGTTTTCTCTTATAGGGGGGATTAATCATTTCCGATTTTTCTAAGGGTGGAATCTAGCGCTTCGAGCGTTGCCCCCCCCACCCCGCCCCCTCCCTCGTCTGCCGCTAAGCCGCTCCATGCAGGCTGCTTCGTTTCTCCGTTTTCCTGCCTGTTTTCTTTATTCGCCGTTTCCCCCCCGCGAACGCCTTTAGCCCAGGGAAACTCGCTTCCCTGCCTCTCCCAATGGTTTGCGGCCTGCTGGCCTTCTATTTTCGTCCTGGGAGACTACCGCCGCTGGGTTTTGCCTCCAATTTTTTCGTGGCCTCCATTTTGGCCGCCGCGTGACGCCCGCCATCTTGGGTGCGTCCAGGAGTTGCCGCCATCTTGTTTGTGGCCACATGGCCGTCCGCCATTGCTAGAGGCCTAGCTGTAGGCTGCGTTATCTCTGATTCACTGGGCAGATCCTCGGACTGCCCATATCTCAGTTTGTACCTTTTAAGAACTCTGTCGAGGTCATCCTCACGAGATAAGGGTCCATTGGCTCCGCAGCCTCCACCAGCACGGCGAGGTAGCAGCTCTGCCATCCCCCTCCCCCGGTCCGCCCGGCAGGGGCAGCTGCTTGGCGTTCACTTTTCCGGCTGATTGGCTTCTGGGCTAGGCCCTGCTCCTCAACAACTTTTTACAAAATTTTTTTGATCAAAAGGTGTGTGTGAAACGAGCGCTGGGATCCCCGGCCTCAACGTAGGCCGCATCCAGACATGCCAACCGTCTTGCATTAACTCAAAATTTCCTTTTTTCTCTCTCCAGATGGCAGATGACAATACATCTCGTGGCACTTCTTTGAAGGCCAAGTCAAAGTCTCATCACCTGCGCAAACAGGCACAGGAGGTATCCAAAGCCTCCCAGAGGGATGCCCTCAGGTGGCACAGGGCTCTTGAGAAGGAGATTGACAGGCAGTCCAGAGAGTCAAGCTCTGTGCCCCTGGCTCCTTCCACCCCCACTCCCTCAACCTCCACCCATCCTCCTCTCCCCTCCTCCCCTGCTCCTTCCTCTTCCTCACAGCCTAGACAGGCCCCTGAGGCCACCTTTACTCCCACTGCTGCAGGCCTGCGCACGGAGGAGCTTCATCCACCCCCTATGGTGGATATCCCTGAGAACCTGAAACAATGGATGGAGCTGGCAATCCGGCAAGGGATAGCGCAAGAGCTCCAGCAGCTGGCCGGACCGGCCCCAAGGCCTGTGGCCCCTGAGGCTCAAGCACCATCTGTTCGATCGCTCTCCGGATCAGCGGTCTTGCACGGTCAGGTAGCATCCCACAGGGATTTGCCCTCGCCTTTGGGGATGGAGGAGATGGAGACCCAGGAGCCCGGGGGACCTGCCCTCTTTGGGGACGAGGAGGACCTCGATTTGGGGTCTATCATGGGCAGCGAGCTCTTCTCGGCAGCAGACCCACTGGAGGGGGACATGTCTGAGGATGAGGGCCTCACTCCGGACCAGCCCGCATTTGTGGGGCTGTTTAAACCACACCTGTTTAGGTCTCTTCTATTCAAGGCCAAGAATACCTCTGGCCTGACCCCCTCCCCCCCACTCTGCCCAAGCCAGCGGCCTCGGGGGAACCTCTCGACTCCATCTTTTCCCAGCCCGTGGTGGAAACTGATGTGATCCCTGTTCCACCTATCTTCTCCGACCTGGTCTCCAGGCAGCTAGCCTCCTCGGGGCCCCCTCCCCCCCAACGCTCAGGACAAGTGGTTTTTCAACCTTGACCCGCAGTTCTCCCTCTTGCTCGATCCCCCTTCTGTGGACGAGCCTATTGTAGGTCTAGCTTCCCGCTCAACTCCTAGCAATGCCCCCGAGGCACTCAAGCCCGAAGACAAACGAGCTGAGCTGGCCCTGCGCCGCGCTCACCTCTCTGACTCTTGGGCAGTCAGAGCTTCCACTGCCGCGTCCTTTTTCATTAGGTCCTCTATCAAGTGGCTTCAACAGCTCAAACAGCATGTTCCCGCAACCAACCTCAGAGCGCAGCAGGACATCGCTAAGCTCACGGCCGCGGCCCAGTTTTCGGCGGACGCCATCTTCCAGGCTGCAAAATTTTCTACCAGGGCCATTTCGTCCCAGGTTACCGCTCGCCGCCTGCTCTGGCTCCGCCACTGGCAAGCGGACGTCAAAAACAAGGCTAAGCTAGCCTCAGCCCCCATTGCTGGGGGGAAACTTTTTGGACCGGCTCTCGATCCATTCCTGGCCGAGACCTGTAACAAACGCAAGTACCTCCCCTCTCTTTCTCGGAGGACTGACCCCAGAGGCGCCTCTCCCTCTTTTCGCCAAGGTTCTTCTCGTTTCTCCTCCTTCCCCCCCAGGTACTACCAATCCTCTTCCTACAGACCTCTCGAACGGTCGGACTCCGACAGGTCCGGAAGAGGTACTTCATCCAAGCAGTCCTCTAGGGGATCCGGAAGCAGGCCGTTCCGTCGTTCCCGATAATGCACCTTGCCCCTTCTTCATGTTTCGCTTCCCTTAGTCTTTCCTCCGTTCCCAGGGTGTTAACTGAGGCCTGGGCGGCCTTGCCGCCCACTTGTGACCCTTCCCTGTTCGGCTTCACGGTTGCCTGTACGACATCCTCAACCTCTCCTATTTCAGGGCCCTCGCCCAGCCAGTCACTACTCTGACACTTAACACCCTGCAAAACCATGAGCTCATGCTCAGTGGACGAAAGTCACCTTTTCCCCTCCATTTGAACTCTTCCCTTGGGGGCAGTGATCTCACGGCCCGGGAACCGGTTTTCTCTGTCTTCGGACAGGTGGCTCACTATCCACCACTCTTACAGGTCAGGTGGACAAAAACAATTTTCCTTTTCAGACTTGCTTTCACTGTTGGGGAAGCTTATTTCATATATCTGCATTATCCCTTGGGCCTTTTTCTTTTTCCATACCAGGTCTCTACAATGATTTCTGCCGTCGTACCAACGCTCAGAATGGAACAACTCGTGACTTCGGGTCGGAGTTCCCCTCAGAGTCCTCACGTCCCTACCTTGATGGACCGGGCCGACCCTCAACCAGGGTCTCTACCTCAGGGTACCCGACAGGCTATCCGTCATCACGGACGCGAGGCTACCCAGCTGGGGCGCTCTCACCCTCCTCATCTTGCCCCAGGGCAAATGGTTGGCAACAGATCTACCCTGCTCCATAGATTAGCTGGAGACCCTCGCTATGCACCTGGTCTTTCGCAGCTTTCTACCCCAGGTATGCGGACCTCTCGTTCTGGTCTTCACAAACAACACCACCACAAGATACATATCTCCAGACAAGAGGGCACTCAGTCAGCAAGGCTCACGAGGAAAGCCGAACGCCTTTGCCGTTGGGTGGAACCGACTCTGGCCTCCATCAGGGTAGGACACGTATTGGGATCATTGCACACCTAAGCAGCTTGGTTCTGTGGGGTCACTCTGGCCCAAGCAGAAGGGCCCCTCCACCCCTCCCTTCTTAAGGAGGCAGTCTCAATCTTCGAGATCCCCACGGTGGGTCCCTGCGCACCCTCTCTTAACGCCCAACCACCGAGATTCTTCCCCAGATACCCCTCCAAGGGGTGGGGAATCCAATGCCTTCTGTTGCCCTTGGACCCCAGGGGCTCCCTTATGCCTCTCTCCCCCTCTCTATCATCCTCAGGGCCAGTCGCCCTTGGTTCGCAATCTCCCGCAATCTTTTGGTGGTTCCTCCTTGGAGAACCCCCCCAAACAGGAGCCCCCTGTCCCGGGACCCTCCACTACACCCGAACTCCCCCTTGGCCCCAACCAGCCGTCTGGGGGTCGAGCGGAACCTCTAAAAAGCGCAGACCGTTCCAGCCAGGTTATAGACACCCGTATATACAACGCTACGTGGGTCGCCTTCCGTGCCTGGGCCCTCAAGTTCCAAATTAACCCTTTTTCTCTCCATCGCTCAGATCCTGGAATCCTTCAGGAGGGCCTTAACAAGGGACTGCCTACCAGCGCCCTAAGGCGTCAGACCGCTGCCCTCGCAGCGGTCGTCTCTTCGGACTTTGGGGGTCCCATTTCCCATCACCCCCTTATCTGGGCTTTCCTCAAGGGAGCTTCCAATCTCCGCCTCCCGATCACACACCGTTTTCCGACCTGGGACCTCAACAAGGTCCTAGTCACCCTTACCAAGCCCCCCTTCGAACCCACTAGGGAGGCTCCCTTACAGTTCCTCTAGACCGTTTTTCTTGTGGCCATCACATCCGCTCGTTGGATCTCGGAGATGGCAGCCTTTTTCCTTTAGGCAGGACCTTTGTGTTTTTTCACTCTGATAGAGTCGTCCTCCGCCCCGAACCCACCTTCCTCCCTAAAACAAATTCAGCTTTTCACAGAGCTCAGGAGCTCATACTCCCTAACCTCTGGCCCAATTCCTCTCGAGAGAGGGAGAGACAGTGGCATTCCCTTGATGTGTGGCGCGCCTTGAGAGTGTATTTCAAATGCACCCAGCATTTTTTCGCTAGTCAGAGGCCTTACTTGTGTCTTTCTAACCTGTTTTTCTCGGTCACAAGGTGACGCCCACAACCGTGGGCCGCCGGATTAGGGCCTCCATCGCCAAGGCCCACTCCACTAGAAGTGCGGCTACTTCGGCCGCAAGGGCCACATAAGCCTCTATAATTGAGATCTGTAGGGCTGCCACCTGGGCATCCCCATCTCCCCTCATCAAGCATTATAAGATTGATGTATTGCATCCGCCGAGTCTTCTTTTGACAGGCGGGTCCTTCAGCGGGTCCTTGAGGTTCCAGGGGAGGTTCCACCCCAGACGGGAGCCCGCCCGCAGGACTCGCCAAGCTTTGGTATGTCCCAACCTGGACACTCGCAGCAGCTCTATGGAAAAGGGGCGTTGGTTCTTACCTGATACGCTTCTTTTCGTAGAGCTGCGTAGAGTGTCCAGCCCCACCCATTAGTCCGTCTGGTGGGGAACCTCGCTGTTCGACCAAGCAAATTAATACCCTTTAGTTAGGATGAGAACAGGGCCTTCCTTCTCGTCTTCGCAAAACTGGGGAGCGCCGAGAGGACCACGTGATGGTGAGAGGCGTTCCTCAATTTCAAGCTCAGCCTGTGAGAGCCGAGACTGGAGCACCTCCCAACCTGGATACTCTACGCAGCTCTACGAAAAGAAGTGTATCAGGTAAGAACCAACGCCCCTTCTCTTTGGGTGGAAATAGCATTCAGTCCCATCCAGTTTTGGTCCATTCCAAATCTAATGGAGCATGTTATTGTTACAGGAGCACATATCAGCCTGTCACTATTCCTTCACCAATTTCTGAGATTTCCCGAGCAACAGGGGGAGTGTCCTCAAAGATTTGACAGAAGCAGTCCAATCAGCAAGCAGTGACTGATTACCCAATCCTGCATGCTAACTCCACCCAAAGAGAAAGGTCATATATCAGATAAGAACCAATGAACCTTGGCCCTGCCAGTGGCCCGAGGGAAGCCTCCAGACCCTTGGGAAGGTGAAAAACGGCCCTCCCAGAAGTTCCAGTACATCATGCCCACCATGGCCATGCCCAACAGGCAACTGGGCAGCAAACTGGTTGCTGGGAGTTTTGAATCCTACCCCTGATGGAGTACCTAACTAAACTTGAGTAATTAAACTCAATGGGCCTTTACTCTGGCATGTTACTTAGTAATCCTCAAAGATCAATATATGAAGATTCCTTACCTCAACAGACAATGCCTCTGTGACTCTGGGCATACAGAAACAACAGAGCATGTGTCTGCATTACAGAGACTTTCGTACTAGTCTCATCTCACTCTTACTGCAAAAATACCCAATACAGGAAGTCAATTCTACCTCACCCAGCTGCTTTCAGATACCAACCCTGCCACAACATGCTATGTTACTAAGTTCTATGCAGCAGCACCTAAAATTCATCACATGATATCTATGCTATAAATTAGATTTAATGAATACCTGCTTTGCCATATTAAACTGTGTTGTAACTTTCACATTTTGGGATTCTTTACACCAGGCTACTGCTCTTATCTCTTCTTTTAGATTCTTACTTATTATATATACTGTCAATTTTTAATTCATATATCTTTTGTATCTTCTAACTTTTCATAATTGTTTTACATTTTTAGTTATTCTTTATGATTCTTTAATGACCATACCTACTTTCTGTATGCTAGTCTATGACTGTAATAAAGATTTAATATGATTTAAAGATTTATGGAGATTTATATAGAATCATTCCAAAGGTATTCCAGTTAGTGCTGTGTAGTAAATGCAAGTGCTATTTCTAGTTCAGATTCTTGTCTTCTTTTTCCTGCCTGCATGATATAACAGTCTTGAAGCTATTCTGTTTTGGGCACAGAAATTATTTCCACCTGTCTCTTGTTTGGCTAGCAGATTAACCCTACTTCCAGACTGTTTGCATGTGATTTTGCAAGATTTGGTTCTTGCTCACATCCGTTTCCAAGCTCACATCCTTTCAAAGCTGCTCCCAGTTTGTATGCAAAGCTACTTTGCATTTTTCTGAGCATCTCCCATACATATTATAAAGCAACTCTGGGTGGTTTACAATTGTTAAAACATATTTTAAAAAACAAAGAATACCAAAAACATAAAAGAGCACCAGACAAAGGACAATAATGGTAGAGGGGAAATAAAAAAAGAAAGGGGGATCAGTCTTCCTCTCCAAAGGCCAAGTTCTCAAGCACTAAATCTTTAAAGCTCTTTTGAATCCCAGCTATTCAAATTTGGAATTGGGGGTGGGAGGGGAGAGGCTTCCTTCTAGAGGTCAAGCACTGTTATAGAGAAGGTGCACTTCCAGGCTCTTGATAAGGTGGCATTGTTTAGTTGATGGAACCTGGAATGTGCCAACCCTGCTAGATCAAACTGGTTGGGCAGCTATTATGGGAGATAGAAGGTCCCTCATTCCAAAGGATTTGCCCAGCTGTTTTCACATCCTGCCTTTTATAATACCCCTTCAGAACCCAGGTCCAATTCCTAGGCATATGTGGTGTTAAGGGGGAGGCTTGCATGCATAAATCCCAACAGCAGGATGGTGAGAAACTATTAATTGGATTAATTGTAGATAAGATATAGCTGAGCAAGGCAAGTTTCCAAATTGAGCAGTCCAATATCAAGCCAAAGATTTATGATGTCAGATCAAAGGGTGGTTGTCATGTTAACAGAATCCTATAATTGTTAGAAGAGGCAACTTCTTGCTGCCTTCCCACAACCAAATTTAGCGAGGAAGTCAGTAGGAAGTAGCAAATTCCAGGCAGGTAACTGACTCCTGCCAGTGTGGGAGAGGGATGCTCAGGAGATGCAATGAGGGTCAGGTAAAATGAGCAAGGGTGCAATGTGGGTTGGGGAGGGTATGTTGAGGGTCAGGGAAGGTTGGGGGTCAGGAAGGATGCACCGAGATGATCAACAACAGAACAAGCACAAAGGGGCTAGGGGAGAATGTATGTGTGGGGAAGATTTACCCTAATAACTAAAAACCTTCCCTACCACCTTTGCCATTGATTTTCTGGAATCAAGGTTGCAAATGATGATCACATGATTGTGGGTCCCTGCAATGGGTTATAAGTGTAAACTGGTTGCCAAATGCCCAGATCACGATTGCATGATGGGAGGGTGCTAGGATGGCTGGAACTCTAAAGATCAGTCGTAACCTCCATTCATTCAGTACCTATATAACTTAACAGTTGCTGAACAAATGGTCATAGGCTAAACACTACCTGTAAATGCATCCTGCTCATATTCATTACTTACTGCTCAGGTGAAACAGTACATGGGCTAATTTGCCTGGGTGTATGAATTTCTAATATAACAAAATGAACTTTTTTCAGTTGCAGAGATGGTGAATCCCTTTTCCCTTCAAGAGTGCATTTACCAAGTAGCCACAAGAGAAATGCTGAAGCCTTCAGTGGGTACAGATCATAAGCTAGGCCGATCATTTATTTTTTTCCCTTCCATTCTCCTCTCTAGTTCCTCATAACAAAACAGATCAGATTATTCTAGCCAGAAATCTGACCTGTAGATCACCACCTATTTCTGATGCACGCCTGTGCAATGGGAGTGAATGCATTTCTTTGCAATCCATATTTTATGTCCTTTCAAGGATGCATCAGGGAATCCCAGACTGCAAGAAGAATTTCTGTAATCCTAAATTTTGTTGTCAGGGATATGGCGCTACTTCACTTTCCTTTATATATGGTGATGGGTTTTTAAAACTCTGTCAACCTTCCACACTGTGATACTTCCAGCAGAGTAGCTGTGAATCCTAGGGCATGTAATCCAATACATTAGATTAGAAGAGGCCCAGAGTAGAGAAAAGGCAGGACATACTTGCCCAGAAGCTGAGCAAATTTTCCTAACTGTCACTGAGAGGTAACCCACGCCTTACTCTAAGTGTGAGCTCTTAAAGTCTGTAATATATTCCTATTCACAGTTTGGCTTCTGGACTAAAGAAAATGCTTATGAGGTAAATACATGTCCTTAGTTTTGAATGATAGTTATGCACCGGACTTCTTACTTCATATGATTCTAATCATTTCAGAGCTTAGGGTTTACTTGCTTTTGCCAAATCTTTGATTTGTGGGTGGCCTGGAATTGCTCTTGTAATTCTTACAGATCCTAAGTTGTAAAAAAAAGTATGTGAAGAATTTTGCTCCTCACCCTATGTTTCAAAGACAGCATAATTAGATTTCACTTTTGAAATAAGGATAATTATTTTATGTTGAAGGGTCGGAAGATGTTTTGGGTCTGGAATTTAAAGAAGACTTAATAATAGGAACTATCACTCTAAAGTATTCTTAAGTTTTCCTTGTTATGACTGACCAGTTCTGTGCTTGGAGTCATTAATCTTTCTCATGTTTTCTTGGCTGAAGCATATGAGAAGCAGATGTTCACATCTGGAACATTTGTGCTGGGCTTCTTTGTTGAAGTAAAACAGTTTAAATTATAGCAAGAGATTGCTGGAGGAAAAAACAAAGCTTGTACTTACTGTATTTTTTTCAATACATGAAACTTATCTGCCACATTATTAAATTTTGTCATATTCAACTTTAGTCAATATTTAAAGCATACAAATGGAGATTAATGCACTTTTTATTAGATTTGTAGAAATTTCCTAAAGACTATTGTCCTCTATATAACTACTCTACAGTTAGCTCTTCTGAATTTTAGCAGCCAGTTCTTCTGACTAACAATTTTTTCAACTGTTGAGTTAGAGCAACTTTTTGCAGATCTCTATTCTACACTATTGAATTATGGATGTTTCCAGAAAATGTATGTACAAGTAACTGTACTAAGAATACTTTATTGGATAAGTCAATCAGACAATCAGAATAGAGCTGGAAGGGACCTTGGAGGTCTTCTAGACTAGCCCCCTGCTCAAGCAAGAGACTCTATACCATTTCAGACCGGTGACTATTCAGTGTCTTCTTAAAAACCTCCAGTGATGAAGCACCACAACTTCTGATGGCAAGCTGTTCCACTGATTAATTGTCCTCATTAGGAAGTTTCTCCCTAATTCCAGGTTGCTTCTCTCCTTGATTAGTTTCCAATCCATTATTTCTTATCCTGCCCTCTGGAGCTTTGGAAAATAAATTGACCCCCTCCTCTTTGTGGCAGCTTCTCAAATACTGGAATATTGCTATTATCTTAATGTAGCTTTTACCACAATCTTTAATTTGGAAATAGTAGCAGCTTCCTTTTAAGGGTTTCTGTAAGAAAGTGTGGTTTCTCATATTGTATACACTTGTGACCAAGTATTAAATTAACATGAAATAAGCAAATAATGTTGTTACATTGACAAGCAGTATAAAATACCATTGTGTTATCTTAATTTTCTTTTTTCTTTTTTGTATCTCTTGTTACAGGTTCAGTCTTAACTTGCATGATATATGGAACTGGGAAAGGATTAGGCTTTAGATTGTTATATATACAGATTGTTACTCAGGAGATAAACCAGTGGCTTACATGCATAGACAATTTTGATGGGATTGTATCAGACTTGTGGATAACCCTATTATCAATGCAGAACGTTGCTGAAAATATGCTTTTGTAGCAAGAGTCTAAAATCGCAGAAATTTTTCCGCCATTTGTTGCATAAATCCTTGTATAATTACAACTAGCTGGCTTTACTTGTTGATTGCTTTTGTATCTGAACAGTTGTTCTTATAGAAAAGATGGGATAAGAAACAATTGTAAAAGATACCGTTTATGGGCATCTCTCCAGTATTATTGGAAAATAGATTCAAAAGAATTTGAGGATATGACTCTGCTGACTCTCATGGTGCTTACAGAGCAGCAATCAACCTTGGGGTTGGTTAGTGCTTTGAAGACATTTCCCCTGCCTTTTAATTCATTCTATCCTTCTTTTACTCGGCTCCTTTTATTGAAATATGGTATTTTTATAGAGTTTTTAATGTTTTTAATTGTAACCACCCAGAGTTGCTTTGATAGATGGACGGTCTCTTAATTTGATAAATAAGATAATTAGTCATTAATATTTTTATAGATAGGGAAAGCTCTTAGTTCTCTTGAATGAAAGCAACTATATATGTCCTAGGATAATGTTGTAGTATCCAATTTGGGTTGGTCACTGGGACCGAAGGTTTAGTCTTCGGAGCTTTTGGACTCGTGCTGGACCCCAACTTCAGGGAACGTCTCTCTACTGGAATGTGGTTCATTCTCTTCCTCTCCCTCTCCCTCCCCCCCTCCCCCCCCCCAATAGATGGATACATATGTTTTAAATAATGGAATATTCTGCTCTATTAACCTTTGCACATATTTTTATTGCTGAATTGAATATAAAATAAAGCAGCTGTGTGTGGGAGAGACATGTATTTATTTCTGAATTATCTACTATCTTGTCCATGCTTCAAGGGTTGAATGCTACAAGCTGCTGAGAGCTCACAAGAAGTGTTAAATCCCTTCCCTTCCCACTACATCCTGTGAAATTTGAATGCCAAGGGATCACTTTCCATCAGTGCTCTGACATCCACTTCTCTAAACATTATGATCATGTATGACTTTATGGAAGGAGCACGGAAGAAAACAGCAATATGATTAATAATATTATAGATACTAAGATTGTTTCAGTAAAGAGGCCTGTTTCTAAAATGCTACATGTACTTTTTCAAGCCTATCATTCTGGTTAAGAATATAAAAATATCTGTCAACAGATTATAAATCTAAATATATTTTCGGCCCATCCCAAGTGACAGACACCAGTCCAACTCATTTTACCAGCTATGAGCAAGGTATTTTCACTCTATTATATTCTATCTCTCAGTAAATCCAGATCAGATCAATTCTAGAAGAATAGATTAGGCAAACCATCCAAATGTTTTCTCTCACTTCTTGGATTTGAGAACATTGAAGAATATTTTCTTCATGATCCATTTTATTTTTGTCATTTACTCCTTCTTATCCTCATCAAATTTGGTGAACTATCTGTAGTGAAAATACTTCTATTCAATAAGTGTTTATTGAAATATGTAAAAGGAGATGATGGAAATCAGTAATCTAAAAGGAATGATTTGTATGGCCGTGAATCTTGAAAATTCAGGATACTTTCTATAAAGCATTTCTTTCAGGTTTTCTGAAAACAATTTTAATCGAATGTTCTACTTGGTGCTTCTTGGGTTTCTTTTCTCTTTTGAGAAGGAAAACCTTTTAATGTCAAAGATGTTGTGAATTCCTTCATGTTAGTAATTATTTCTTTTGTCTGAAATAAATTCAGTGACAAAAGAGTACTTATCTATGCACATTCCATGAATAAGTGAATTTGTATATATTGATTAAAAGAGCACCTATATACAATTATTATTTTCTTCTAGGGTGAGAGCCCTTTGAAACCCCAGTAAAATGATCCTATAAAGATGGCAACAAATTGCTCCTTCCCATTCTCTTCTCACACAAACTTGTTCAAAAAATAAAGAAGTTCAAAACAAATCAGAAAGTTTTTTTAAAAATTTATTCTTTCCTCCTGTCCCTCATTATTTCTGTTCAGATTAGGAAATCTATTTTGCATGGCTGAAGAAACCATTGGTTTTGGTCAAAACGGCCACTCTCTTTTGTTATCAGAATGACAGGCCCTATCAGGCAAGTGGTGTCAGGTCAGCCAATCAAGGACTTGGCAAAAAAATGATAGAACTCCTGATTTTCCACAGCTAAATTCTAGGATTTAACAGAAGTTTCATATGTCCAACTTGGGTAAATAAAAATCATTAGTGAAGGTAAGAAGGAAGACATGGAGATATTTGATTGTGTTAAGTGCCTCTTATAGATATGGGGGCTCAAACCCATAGCTTTTTCTTCTTACTTATTAACATACTGTTTAGTGTTTAGCAGCCTTGAACACTTAGGTTGTCAAGCATTTATATAACTGTCATTTTTAACCTCAGTACCACCAGTCCTTTGTGTATCACACCTGGATATGGGCAAGGCTGGGACTCCCAAGAGCCCTTTGTCTTTGCTCCAAAGATGTGTTTATGGTGATCCACTGGACATGCAATGAAACCTTCAGCTGTGAAGATGCTGTTGGTGGGGCTTGTCTTTTCCATTTCTCTCCTAAGTTATCTCTATTTTTTCATCACCCAGGCAACGAAGTACTTTTCAGGTCAACAGTATGAGGAGACTGCTTGATTTTCCATGTTTTATGTGTTTTAGGGACATCTTGTAATAACTCGGGTTCTCCAAGGATCCATGTCTCACAATTTGGAACTGCTGTTTTACTTAAATCAGAAACTTACTGGCAAATGTCCATTTTCTTTAAGAGAAAGAGCTGAGTTAAAGAACTAACCTATATGTGTTATTTCTTTTTCAAGATAATTCCTCCCCTTTCCAATGTGAAAAAATAGCTTGATGGGAAGCTGAAAACAGATGGTGAGCAGCTGAAGTACATAAGTGTGTTGTTCAAAATAAGCATTTAGGTTGGGGAGGTGACAAGCCATATTTACTTTCTTATCCACTCAGTAATACCTTCTTTTAGCTGTTTAAAAATACTTCATATACCAACTACCTGGGAAACACAATAGGATTGATGTTGTTTGTTAGGAATATAAGTCACCTAACAGGTATTTGGGTTAGAAATATATAAACCAGGATAGACATTTTAATACTGTCTCTTTAAGGGAATGCAGGAGCATGCAGTTGGGTGTGGTTTCTCAAACAGCCATAAGATGGAGCCAGAAACCTGGTTTGTTTTAGTCTGAGTCTCAGAAGAGAGTGTGAGTGTATCTCTGTTTCCTTCTGTTGGAAAGTATTGCCGTTCCTCCATTTTTCCTAATTGACTGATATTCATAGATTTAATATAAGTCTGATACTGAACTGTTTTTGACATTGGACTTTGTTACTGGATTATCCCTTGATTGAAAAACTGACTGATTTACCTGTAAATGACTGCCTATTTTGGACTTTGCTTAACGTTTCTGGAAGTAAAAACCTACATTTACTGTACAGTGTATCTATGTTCTGTGTGTGTATTATTCAAACACTACTCTCAAATACGTCTCTCTGTATGCGCTCATTCTCCTAATGGGGAATTACCTTAACATTGTTGGATGAAGGATCCTTATAATTTTGATGAAAATCAATACAAATATCTAATCTTTTTCAGATTCTTTTGTTGTGTCGATGGGAGAATCCAGGATTGGATTGTCTCATGTCTTGTTCTTCAGACTGAGTTGAATTCTGATAATATCTAATATCTTGCCTTAAAATGTAATGTATTATATTAGGATAGATGCATGCTTTTTATTTAAAAGAAATCTTTTTAAAAAATGAACTGGTAACAATAAGGTTAATAAGAAAAATTCACTTTGGAATTCAAAGTGAAATCTGTGACTTGCTTTGAATTTCAACATTGCAATCATGTGAGGGTTTTTTCTTTTTGTATTGAAACATAGTCTCTGTTACCACTAGCTTAGAAAATCTGTAGTCTCCCTGCATTCTGTCTTACTAGAAGGGAAGTCAGTAAAGCACTGCCATTAGAAGCCTGAGAACATGGAATATGCATAAAATGCGCAAAATTGAGAAAATTGTGTTCTTTAAAATCATTGAGTAGATTTGTTTTTATGTGTCATTTTCATTTTCAAGTTAATTTGAGCTTAATTTTCCCCTCTTTTAGAATACAGATTTAGAAATTGCTTTTCCAGAGCATGATTCAGTATAATATCTCTATTAGTAAATAAAGGGCAGCAGAGGTAGACTTAAAACTGTTTCAGTAATTTATATACTCTAGATTAGCATAAGAAAGTTGTTGAGTTTTTCATTGTGGCTTGATAATAGTAGGTGTTAATTGGTTCATTAAATGCTAGAATGGCATGTTGTCTTCAAACAATTATTTTGTAAATGAGCACTATTATTAAACTAATTATTCATCCTGCAATCCACTTCTCTCAAGAGTTCACTTATAAATCTTCCTGCCCTGAATCATAGCCATGAATTTAAGAAGGTAGATTAAACTAGGAGGTTAGAGATTAATTGATTACTGTACTATTGCCATTGACCATGCCAGCCAAAAACTCCAAACCAAAACAAAAGAAAAATATCTGTACCAATGACCTCCCAGACTCCTGCACATGTTTCAAATGTCTTGAAACCATCAATGAAAGCGAAATTTACATCAAATGCCACTTATGCGATAATCTAGCCCACCCTGTCTGCTTAAATGCAAACAAAAGCCTAGCTAATATGGTTAAAAATTCAGATACATTCTTTTATCTATGTCCATCATGCTCTCCTAAGCTAAACAAATTGAGTACCCTATCTGACAAAGTTGAAAACATAGAATCACTCATTCACTCAATAGAAGAACGCTTAGCAACACGTTTTGAAACAACTATACAAGCAAGCCTAATTTCTCTTGAAAAAAAAATACAGCACAGATAAGTGAGTACCTATCAACTCAAAATCAAATCCCACAACAATCACAACCACTACCTCAACTACAATCACAACTACAACCAAAAATAACCACCAAACCACAGCCACAAACAATTACTATCCCTTCAAATAATTCCACAAATAATATCTCCTTACTCATCAGAGACCATAGAATGTGAACAGAAACGTCCAAATGCCATCTTATTTGGTCTCGAAGACACCAACGAATCAGATGACATCACCAAAGTTTGTGATATCATAAGCAACTCAAATACAACAAACATCTCTCCTGAAGATATTGAAATAACCAGAGATGGCCAGGGGTACAAATACAATGACGGCTCTCTGGCCCCAAGATTTTGTAGAGTTGTATGCAAAAATGAGTCCAGCAAACACATATTCATTCATACAATAAATGCCATTGCAAAAACCAATCCCAACCACAAAAAAACTTCACTCAAGACCAGACTTATCCATTCTGCAAAGAATCTGCTCCCGTGAACTCTGCGCAGAACTCAAAAACCATCTAGACAATGGAGAAAAGGACCTATACATTGACTACAGAGCTGATTGCTTCAAAAGAAAGTCACACAACCCACACCTCCGCATCCAACCCCACCTCATCCAATCCAACATCACTCAAAACTAGGCATGCGCGCCCCTAACTACCTCTATTCCAACCACAACTGGCCTTAAATGCAAGCTAATCAATGCAAGAAGCCTTGTAAATAAAATACCTGAATTTCTCCTCTTACTAAATACAGCTAAATTTGACATTATATTCGTCTGTGAAACATGGCTCAATGTATCTCCCTGACTCCATTACCACAGTAAGAAACTATCATGTTTACCGATCAGATCGTGAAATCCGTAGAGGAGGTAGTGTCGCTATCTTCTATAAAAAGTCCCTACATCTAAAAAACATCCAAGTTACCCAGGAGCTTGCTATTCTTGAGACCATCGTCTGTGAACTGTCCTTAAATATCACATTTCAGTTCTTACTACGTTACAGAGCCCCTAATTATGACATCGAACATACAAACAAGCTAAATACACTACTGACATGGGCAGCATCCTGCCAACACGCTTTTATCTTTCTTGATAACTTCAATCTACCTCATATTAACTGGACCCTTAACAAATGTACAACTGAACCCACACATGCAACCTTCTACAATGCAATAACAAATCTGGGACTAGAACAACTAGTAACCAACAACACTAGACTAACAACTGCCTCGATCTCATCTTCTGCAATAGTTTGAATTCAATTTATGGAATACAAATTAAAGAACCCTTTTCCAACAGTGACCACAACATGATTGACTTTTGTCTCAACATACGTCCACACAAAAATCATCACAATGATGGAATCCCCAAGTATTACTTCAAAAAAGGCAACTATGATCTTATAAACAACGATCTCTCATCCCTTGATTGGCAATTTCTATTCTCTGGATGCAATACTGTAGAAGACCATTACAACATATTTTTACTTGAAGTCAAAAGAGTCATCAAACTATATGTACCTTTAAAACCAGAAAAAACAAATTTTCCAAAACAATAAGGAAGCTTCAATCCAAAAAGAAATCACTTTGGTGGAAAAACAAATCTGGTCACGTTGCCAACTTCAAAAGTCAATACAAAAATTTATGCTACCAGATAAAAACTGAATGCACCAATTATCACATTAAACAAGAAGAAAACCTATGCACCAATTCCACCCGTGCTTTCTACAATTCTACAGACAATACTGCTACCCTTCAAATCTCAACAAATAAATGCTCTGTCCTACATATTGGAAAAAAAAATCAGAAAATAAAATACAGGCTGAATAGTCAAGACTTTGTTGATCATGCAAACTCTGTCAAGGATCTTGGAATTCTCATCTCAAATGACCTAAGTGCTAGAGCCCACTGTAACTACATAGCCAAAAAGGCATTAAGAGTTGTTAACCTAATCTTACATAGCTTTTTCTCTGGTAATATTACAGTATTAACTAGAGCATACAAAACATTTGCTAGACCAATACTTGACTACAGCTCACCAGTCTGGAACCGACATTATATATCTTATATTAACACAGTTGAGAAAGTCCAGAAATATTTCACAAGAAGAGTTCTCCACTCCTCTACTCGTTGCAGAATACCTTATGCCACCAGACTCGAAATTCTAGACCTAGAAACCTAGAACTACGCCGCCTTTGGTCCAGTCTAAGTATAGTATATAAAATCATACATTGCAATGTCCTACTAGTCAATGAATACTTCAGCTTCAACCATAACAACATAAGAGCAAATAACAGATACAAACTCAAGGTTAATCGCACCAAACTTGATTGCAGGAAATACGACTTCAGTAACAGAGTGGTCAATGTCTGGAATACTCTACCTGACTCTGTGGTTTTTTCCCCAAACCCCAAAAACTTTAACCTTAGACTGTCTACTATTGACCTCATCCCTTTCCTAAGAAGTCTGTAGGGGGGCGTGCATAAGTGCACCAATGTGCTTACCGTCCCTGTCCTATTGTTTCTTATATATATATATATTATTTTTCTTATATGTATCCATGTATTCATAACTATGTTTTTATTTATACCTATTATCTTGTAAGCAATTGACAAATTAAAAAAAAAAGATTTACTTGCCCTCTGAAAATCCTAAGGGAATCAATGTTTTTCTTCAAAAACGTGATGCTGTTCTCAGGTCTTTAGTTAGGGTAAACTAAAGCTATATCAGAATAGAAGTTCCTTTTCATTTGGTTGAAACAATATTTACTACTGAGAAATGCATTGTACATTTGAAATAATAAAAAAACATTTATGATGGCAGTCAACAGGGAAGTAAGTTGAGTAAGCCATGAAGGTTATGATTTCTAGGTACAGAGCCTAGACTGTAGGATATTTTTCCTATTGGTTTCAGTCATCACTGTAATGTATCAACCTCAAGAAAGGAATAAGGGCTTGGAAGCAATGAATGATAGATTTTAGTTGAATAAAATAGGCTTCTCTTGCTTATGCTGTAGTAAGAGAAGGATCTATTGTTTTTCTACCTTACTTTTTAGGAGAACTAAATTATAGTTCTTGCCCAAGTACTTAAAGTAATGAAATCTTGAAGTTGAGCTCAACTTCTGAGGTCTAGTGTAATCCTCACTTATGAGGGCATTTGGGACTGGCGGCTCTATTGCTAAGTAGCACAGTAATAAAATGAAATGTCACATACATGGCTGCTGCATCCATTGTAAATGCATGCCAAACACACAAATCACAACTACGTGACCACAGAGATGCAGTGATGGCCTCAAATTGGATGTGATTCAAATTCTCCTCCAGTGTAACTTTGAACAGTCTGAATAAATGGTCAGTAAGCAAGGACTGCACACACTTGAACACTTCTACGCAGCTTTCTTGACAGTTGTAGGAATGGATTTTGCCATTGTTTCTTCTGGGTTTGATTTGATTTGATTTTCCATTCCAGGCTATAATCCTGAGACTCCCTGGTGGTTTCCCAGAAAAAATTCTAACGAAGTCTGGCCTTGTTAGTTTTTATATCCAGACAAAGGTCTGCCAGGTGCTGCAGTCTGCTTTCAAATCTTTGAAATGCTTGGAATTGTATGTTAGAATTCTGTTTCACAGTTGAATATGCACTTATAGAATATGAATCTTGCCCAACAAGCTCTTTTTTTAAAAAAGGAGCAGTATAGGAGCTCTTGAGGTATATTCATCCACATTGATAGAATTATTTTTTCTGCATTGAACGGTATGATAGGGAATGTACTTCAGTGCATATGGTGGGTACTCAGTTTGGAAGAGCTGGTCCTAGATTCACTGTTTCCTGAAATTCAAGAACTTTGTGAATAATGTTCTCAAGATCTTAATGCATTATGTTGAATAGAAAATGTAAAGTGGCAATTTTTCTAATATAGGGGAGAACAAACATCTGGATTGGGGGGGCAAAACTCATCAGTTGGTGGGCTGCAGATCTTCCAGTGGCATCATTGGAAAGGATGGGATTCAAAACATTGGCCCCATTTGTTCATAGTTTAGAGGATATTACAAAAGAGAATTAGAAAGTGCTCTTCTTCCCATTCTTATCTTAACCTCTTTTTAAATTATACAAATTCATCAGTTATTTTGCAGAATTTTAGCATCCTGATATTGACTCAAGGGCCGGTGGGGGAATGCATGTGGCCAACAGTCAATGGGTTGAGCATCTCTCTTAATGTTTCGTAAAACAGACCTTTTCACTGTGGTTTTGTAAATAACAGGTTGCTTCATATCTTTTGTCTGTTATGTGACAAAACTTTTAATGAAGAACTGCTGTCGTGTCTATTACTATTGGAGAGAACCCAAACCATTTTTTCTTCATTTGCTGTTTTTTTTCCTCTTCTCAGAAACAGGCTCTGCCAACTCTGGCAGAATGTGTGACTTAAACAGGTGTTTTAAATTTCCACAGGGTTTTTAGGTGAAGGACAGTAAAAGTCGGCATTGTATACAGAAGAGTTCTTTTGCTAGTTAAGATCCTCACCTATTTTCACACTCTGACACTCTTTCTACTTTCTAAATCCAATGAACAGATTTGTTGTTTATTTATTTATTTATCTTCTATGCTATTCATCTCGCTGAGGCAAATCTAGGTGGCTTACAGTCTTTCAATAAAATGTCATATAAAACATTAAAACAATAAAAGACCATAAATTAAAATTCAGTTAAAGTTCTTTTTTATTTGCATTTTGGTCATTCATTGAAATCCTGAGATTCCATTTTTCTTGACTTTGGGTCTTCCATTTTCCTGGCTTATCGGTTCTTGTTTCTCTCTGGAGAAATTTTCCTGAATATAACAACCAAAATACCTCAGGTTGTTGTTATAAATGCCTTCTTTGACCTTAATAGAAGCAAAATTGCTTTCTTATCTGCTTTTACTATATTACCCATTCTTAAAGTTACATTAGTTCATGTTTCTGGGATGACTTCATGTTCTAGATCAAGGGTCCCCAACCCCCCGGGCTGTGGCCCACTATTAGGCTGTGAGCCATTCAGAACCAGGCTGTGAAAGCGGTGGGCGAGTGCATGGGCGCATTCCCACTTGTGCGCTTGCTGGCTGTTCACACAGAACCATCCCCTCTGCCCCCCACCCCAACTGGTCCACAAAGCCAGAAAGGTTGGGGAACTCTGTTCTAGATAATCTTGTCCATTACACCTAAATTAATAACACAAGGGCAAGAACATCTTCATATCAAAGTTTTTCCTGACTATCGATTGTATGGGAACTTCTAGAAAGGTACAAAACTATATGGTTATTGATTTATTATTGACCTCCACATACTGTATGTATGTATATATCTATACTGTAATAACAAATAAAGGATTTTGCACACATTTTATTTCTGGCAGACAAAACCTTTTCAAACATGAGATTTTAACACTAGTGGTAGGCAAAAGTGGAACAAGTTGAGTAATGTAGCAGTGATTTAAACTCTGATTGAATAATCTGTTCTGGACTTTGGTGTGAATGTAATCATTAATTCTTTTTGTTGTGATTTTTTGTAATATTATATTAAAGAGTTCAAACATAGTGGGATACTAGGATCCTCAAACAAACTTATTGTTTTAAAACAAATTAATTAGTCAACAGTCCTGATCAAACATTGCATTGGTTGTAGTGATGCAGGAATCTGTAAAACCAATAAATTGGCTACTACATGCAAACATTTCTTTATCTTACCATAATTACATGAGGCTATTATATATGCAGTATTACTGCAGAAGAGTTATGGACAGCAAGTGTGTCTTATTCTGATTCAATTAGAATTAGTAGTAAGGTCTAGTGTTCTAGGAAGAAATATCTTTTCCTGTATAGTTACTGAATAAGCAATTAACTTGTTTATATACCAATAAAGACTTCAATTTCCACCCATACTAAAATATGATCAAACTTTATATTCAAATTCAAATTTTGGTTTATTGTTATTCTTAGTTTCTGCACAGGTTGTATAGAATCTTGAGTGATAATTGCTAATGACAAGAAATAGAATCTATAACTTCATGTCTAAACTTCTGATTGGGCAATTCAGTCTGTCTGCTAGTAAGTATTGCTGAATTCCAACATTGTGCCAAGTGTTGAAGGTTGGTTGCAATGTGACTAACTGCTAAGATTTCCTGTGGGCCTTTTCACACCCATTGCTGAAAAAGCAGGTGGTTTGAAGTGAGGGCTCCCTCTGGGGTTTCACACTCCATGCACAACATGCAGAAGTGAAAGACAACCATCCGTTCTGTCCATTCCGAGTTCCCCCTTTAACAATGGGAAAACAGGGAGGGGGTAGAGAATCGAACACAGATGGATATGTTGGAAATCTGTCAATATAAGGAAATGCTGCAGCAGATTGCTTGGGAAGTAATTAAATGAGACAGACAACCATTTGTTTATTGAACAAATAATGGGTGGGTGTGTTGTTTAAGCAGATAAGGAGCATACATTTTGATAGGCAACATTATAAGAACATTTCTTGCAACAGGTGGGTTAGCACAATGGATTTGGCACGCTCAAAATAGCTGTAGGTGTTAGGTCCTTTTGTCATTTTAGAAAAATGTTTCAATTGAATTCTTCACAGTTTCAAATACAATTCTAGATTCCTTTATTTTATTGTAAGTATAAAATACCAGTATTCTCTTCTGTGTTTTCTAAAGGATGCTTTATAGATAAATACTCTTTTGCCAGCCTGTTATGACTCTTCATAACCACCTGAGAGTAACTATCTCCTTTATTCTACCTTAACATCTCTAGTATAATATTGAATTAGGAATGTTCAAAATTAACCTATTTGTTAGTAGCCTGGATCCATGGAAAGATTTAGTTTGTTTCCATCCATTTATGATGTTTTCCTATTTGGTAATAGGAGGAAATAGATCACTGTTTTTTTTTTAAACTGTCTTTTTGAACTCATTGGGACACTTTTTATTAACATATGATTATAAGAGCCTTGCACATAGACATGCTAGATAAGAGCCTTGCACATAGACATGCTGGAAATGGTGGATTTGTTGGATGCATTTGAAATATATTTAACTGCAGACTAAATTCAGACATTCATTTCTATAAGGTGAATTCTAATAATGTTCATCAAGTTGGTCTGTCTGTATATGCCATTAACTAAGAAAGGTCCATGACTAGTGGATCCTGCGCCGATAAGGGGAGTGGACTAAATGAGCTTCAATGGCCCTTTCAGTTTTACATTCTGTGCTGTGTTTGACCTGAACCAATTCATTGACCTTAATCTCTCTGCCTTTGTTATTCTCTCTCTCTCTCTTACATGTGGACACACTGGTTTGGAGATCAGATTTCTCAAAGAGTTGTTATGTAAGGATTCCTGAAATATAATATATAGAAGTGTTTTGAACTTTCTGAAGCACTGTATAAAAAATAAATATGATTCACGCTTGCTTTTGTTTTTGTGCCCTACTTTTGTATTTTTTGCCAAGACTCACCAGAATATCTGTTTCAGGTACAGTTTTTTTTATTGTATTCTTGATTTTTTTTTCCACATTCCACTTTAGTTGCTGGTGAGAAGAGAGTATCAGTAATGCCAGGATCCCCTGTGGAAGTCAAGATACAGTCAAGATCTTCTCCATCCAGTATGCCACCATTACCACCTGTCAACCCCAGTGGCCCCCGGCCTGTTTCGTTTACTCCAGCAGCATGTAAGAAAGTTGTAATTTGTAATTGAGGATATTATTCCCAAATGTATTTTTTTGTTTTTCTATATGCAAATAAATCCTTTTAAGAAACCTTCTACATGCCTTTTCATTTTAATGCCAACAACTGTGAAATGTCAAAAATGGCAAGTATTGCGATCCATGCTCTGTCCCTGAGTGTATGACTGCAGACGTTGACCTCTCCCACTACAAGTGCTGATGACCAGAGGTTGGAAAAAGCTTTTTGAAGTAACAATTGTCTTTTTATTTTTAACCAACAATGCATAGAAGCATTTTTCTCCAGTGAAATAACTTTTTGGAAAAGGCTATGTCTTTGTATGATTTTGTCATACCCATTGCCTGGAGAAAGAGACAGTAAGAAAATCAATGTTTTTCTACCAGTGATATCCAGATATGAGATATTCCATCATTTTTGGAGGACATAAGTCATAATTATCAAATAATAAAATTCCCAAAACTAAGTAAAAGTAAAGTAACTTTTTATGTGTTTAATTTTAAACTAAATGAGCATTGGTTCATATAGTCTGGCATTACTAATTCTAAGGACAGATAGTTCTCACCTAATGACTAAAATCTTGAGGGTTGAGCTTGCTCCCCACCCCTTCAGGCCTAGGAGGATCAGGCCTGCTCCCTGCCCCACCTGGCCCAGGAGTCCTCAGCCAGTTACAGGTTCCACAAGTGTGTTGCAACCTTCACTCTTTTTTTGCAGCTGCTGATGGGTGGCTTCTGCTCCATTCTCCATTCTTCTGATTGCTCGTAAGACTCCTTCTAGCCTTCTGAATGTTCACAAGAATGGCACCCATCCTTGCAATGTTTTGGAAGCGCCCCCAAAAAAAACCCCAATGAGAATGATGCCCACTCCTGCAGTACTTTGGTAGCTTTTTAAACAATAGTGAGAATAGCACCCTCCGAGAAAGAAACGTCCGAAGCACTGCAAGAGCAGATGCCATTCTGGGGGTCACTTGGAAAGTTAAAGAAGTTCTCTGAAAGAATGACAGAAGCTGTATGTCAGAAGCTGCAGAAAAAGAGTGAAAGTAATTGGGGTGCTTTGCATGTACCGGTGAGACCTGTAACCAGCTGAGGCCTCTCAGGCCTGATCAGATGGGGAGCAATCCCAGGTTTCTGTGGTAGCAGGCAGTTTGCGCATGTTGGTGAGCTGGGTGCCTGGTTGATGGAGGAAGAGATAAGTGGGTGGGTGTTGCAACCCTGAGGATGTAAGGTAGGTTGGACTGATAAGCACCCAAATTTTCATTATGTCGTTGTGGGGGTACTACAGCAGCCTTAAATTTGGCCAGAGAATAAGTCACTTCATTCAGCACTGTTACAATTTTGATTGATTGCTGAATGAGTGGTCATTAAGTGAAGACTACCTGTACTTGGCATTGTCCAGGGTTTTCGAAAAAACAATTCTTCAGCATTCAGCTAATTCATAACTAGAGACCTAGAATTCTAAATTCTGGAATTTCATACGTTCCTACCATTATTGATCTAAGGTATCCCAGCTCTAAGGTTTATTTTAAAATTTTAAATGTGACACCACCACCCCTGACTGTCTTCCCTACAATACATTAGTCTCACCATTTCAGGAACTGAATTTAGCATATTTTTCTTCATCATGTATGTTCATTTCCTCTCTGTAGTATCTAATGGGATGAATCATTCTCCCCCGACTTTGAATGGAGCTCCTTCACCTCCTCAGAGGTTCAGCAATGGTCCTGCATCATCTTCCTCGTCTTCACTGACAAATCAACAGCTCCCAGCTACCTGTGGGGCTCGTCAGCTAAGCAAACTGAAACGCTTTCTTACCACCCTTCAGCAGTTTGGCAATGATATTTCACCAGAAATTGGAGAAAAGGTCCGGACTCTTGTTTTGGCATTAGTGGTGAGTATTAAAGCACCAAAGTCAGCCAAAAGTACAGGAACAGTGGATTTATGTTTGGTTATTGATATTTGTCAACCTCAGCTATTTTAAAAGGGGGAGACTGCCACTCCCAGAATTCTTAGCCAGCAGGCTGCCTGGAGAATTCTGGGAGTTGGAAGTCCAAGCACCTGAAAATAGCTGAGGTTGTCAAGCACAAAACTATGGCATTAGGGTTGGTAGGAAACTACTGTGGCTTATTTATATTACCAACTCTGCTCTGTTATTTATCTTTGCAATTTTGAGATGTTCAATTTCCAATAACTGCTGTTATCATTTGGAGCATGGTGAAACTTGTGTTTGCAGCAATATAGTGCCAGCAGTGGGATCTGATTGCTAAAAATGCTAATGACTCTTGGTCTGCATTCATAAAATCATAATGTCCAGATCTGTACTGTGTTGGCAGGCTCTTGCATCTAGATCTCAGTGATCCAAATCGCTGTAACTAATCATAGTTCATGGTGTCATGTTTAAAGGTAGTCATTAACAAATTGTAGCATGTCTAGAAAATTATAACAAGGAATGAGAGTAAATTGTAAAACAAGAATTAAGAAAATTATAGAAAGAGCAAAGTATATTCAGATGCAAGAGAGAAGATAAAGGAGACACTTGGTTGCAGTTAAAAACATGTAAAAGGTGAAAATGGAACAGATTTGTTTTATTCTGACACTTCAGATGGCAGGTTCAGAAATTGCAAGGTGGCAGGTTTTAGTTAAGCATTAGGATAAAGTTTTTTTTTTTTTTAATGATAAAACTTTTCATTTTAAGGTTTCAGAATAGGAAGTTTCCCTTTGTGGGAGGTATTAAAGGCAGAGGTCAAACTTATCCATTTTTTAGGAAATTTTATAGGTTTATCCAATTTTGAGAAGTAAGTTGGTCTAGAAGATCCCCATAATGTACTTCGCAGTCCTACAATTCTGTCTTTAGTTTTTACTTTTTACCCAGTTGATTTTTTTAAAATTCTGGCTTTAAGTATAATTTTTGTATTTTCAGATGAAAATATTTTATTACTTAACCAGTGATGAGGGTGATAAAGATCACTAGTTCTTCCATGGAATATGTAAAGCTAGCTTCTCAGGCAAATATAGATTCAGGAAAATAAATTTAAAAACATGAGGACTAAAGATAGACCTCGCTTAACAGGTATTCTGCTTAGTAATTGTTTGATGTTACCATGGCATTGGAAAGGCAATTTTATGACTGGTCCTGGCATTTATGACTTTTATAGCATCCCCATAGTCGTCTGATCAGGATTAGGGCACTTCAGGACTGGTGGGCATTTACCACCATAGCGTTCCAGGTGATCATGGCTTCCAATAAGCAGAGTCAGTGGAGAAGATGGCAATATAATTGCAAGTCAAGATCACATGATGGTTTGCTTAATGATCGCAGCAGAGGAATGAGGTCATAAGTCTATTGCGATCATGTGCTGATAAACAAAAGTTGCCAATGATCATTTAATTCTGATCAATTTCCTTTCTTTTTGTAGAATTCAACAGTGACAATAGAGGAATTTCATTGCAAGCTTCAGGAGGCTACTAATTTTCCTTTACGTCCATTTGTAATTCCATTCCTAAAGGTAATTATTGTACCCTGTTGGTAAGTTTCATGCTTATGGAATACAGAAATCTCTCTCTCTCTCTCTCTCTCTCTCTCTCTCTCCCCCTCCCTCTCCCTCCCTCCCCCCCCTCTCTCTCTCACACACACACACGACCTTACTGTCTTCAACAGAATCTGTTTTAACAAGTAAACAGGGAAATGTTCATGAGATCTGATTTTTTTGTAGCAAATCAAAACATAAGCTAAATAAGTTATATTATATATTTTATTATGACTGAATTAGTAGTGTTCCCCTAAGTTTTGTGGTTGCTTGATTTTGAGAAGATTTGAAATTGCAGAGAAAATAAAAAGAATTCTTCTGTTTGCCATAATTTTATATAACGAGAAAAGAAAAGAAAAGTGTTGTGGGTTTTTTTGCTTTGGGCCAGATTTTGTTCAGCTTCATCAAAATCACTGACAGGAAGATTATAGTGGAATCTATAAAGTAAATGTGTCAGACTGCTCTAAATCATAATCTTCTAATGTGTTATAAAAACTAGTGCTACAGAGGAAGCATTTGCAGAGATTAGATGAAGGTTAATATTTTGAAAAATTGATAGTTAATGAAAAAAGTGAAAATTGCCACATCCCCAGAAAGATTCATTAGAAAATATAAAAAGTCAGTTCGTTCTAGATCCCTAATATGAGGACAAAATAAGGGGCTTTTAAGAAGAGACTGGACAGTCACTTGTTTGGAACGGTATAGGGTCTCCTGCTTGAGCAAGGAGTTAGACTAGAAGACCTCCAAGATCCAGCTCTATTATTCCTTTATTCTGTTCTGTTAATCTTCTCCATCAAAGCCAAATAATTGATTGTGCCCCGATCAGAAAATAAATTATGTGTCTACTTTTTGCCTGCAATATTTCACCGGATGTCACTTATCTAGGTTAAGGAGTGTTCA
The DNA here is from genome assembly GCF_049901715.1 of Pseudonaja textilis. Taxonomy (NCBI): domain Eukaryota; kingdom Metazoa; phylum Chordata; class Lepidosauria; order Squamata; family Elapidae; genus Pseudonaja; species Pseudonaja textilis. Next base: position 32,250,875 of record NC_141992.1, on the reverse strand, counting down.
ATGCATACGTTTTCCTTTTTTCCCCAATGTACAGATGATTCATGTATATTGGAATATGGAATATTCCATGCTCAATACCGATTTGGGGTCTGGTTCCTTACTTGTTTCAGCATTGTTCCCATTTCTTACATAGGATCATGGCTGAACCTATATCTCTTTCTGCACATTTCTCCTTTAAGGAAAGCAGAAAAGGAAAACAATCTGAAATTTGGGCTTGCCTTGTATTTGATAAGGTTATTCATTGGAACCTATTTGATCATCTGTCTCCAAGGGTCAGAATATCTTGTTTATTTTTCCATAGAGCTACATGAGGTTTAGCCTCTTTCTCCAAATCGTCCGGTCTAGAACAGGATGACTGCTAATTATCATTCAATTGATGACAAGTGTTTTCCAAGCTAATGGAAGTCACATTATTTTGTCATAGTAGTAGTCCTTAGGAAGATTAATACCATTTATAGCTGAATGTTATTTGTATTCAGAGAACCTTTTTCAAACACTTGGCTTATTGCTTTACCTAAAGAGTAACATCCACTTCCCCATAGCTTCAGAACCTAAATGGATAACTGTACCTTTGTTTTGTAGGCCAACCTTCCTCTCCTCCAGAGGGAATTGTTGCACTGTGCTCGAGCAGCCAAGCAAACCCCTTCTCAGTACTTGGCCCAACATGAGCATATTTTGCTGAACACAAACACAGCATCCCCAGCTGACTCTTCAGAATTGCTAATGGAAGTAAATGGAAATGGAAAGAGGCATAGTCCAGACAGGTAAGAAGGTTCAAGTAACTCAGAAATCTGCCACTGGAGATATGGAGGTATAAAGAGACACTTGTTGAGATGAGCAGCTATAAAAATAAAACAAATAAATAGTCCTTATTCCTTCTTCTGGAAGTTTTTTTTTCCCGATGTCCTCTCTTAAAAGCTTGTTGCTGTATGTTTAGAAGTCCACTACTTGCTCAAAAGGCTATTCTCCATTCCTGTTACCTTTTTTAGAAAAAAGAAAGTAGTGAGGAAAAAAAAAATGATTAAAGCTTAGTAACAGTTGGGAATTAAGATCTAGAAATAAGATGGGAATGGTAGAAATGAATATGTATGCAAAAGACATGCACTGAAACCCATAGGAAAAAAAATAGAAAGAGACAGAAAAATCCAGGTGCCAATGAGGAAAACGTTTATCAAGCCGAACATATTTTAGATAGTTTTTTAGCTAAATTATGGAAATGCCCTTATCTAAAAGACACCATATTGTCTGGAGAACATGAAACTTTCTACATAAGCATTTTATCTGCTCTGAGAAGAGGATTTTTCATCAGTATAAACACAGGCCTCTATATACAGTTTTCTAAATATATATTTTTTAAAGATAATTATAATTAAACCAATTTATTTTAAGTGATTTAATTGGTGGGCTAATTGGTTATTCTAGTGTTTCACTTTTATTGTTGAACAGTATTAATATGTATTAATGTTTTCCTGAGACTATACGTCTTTTTTTGGACTTTTAAAAATACCAGAACAAGCAATATATGTTAAACATATGTTACAAGCTTTTGATACTATAATAAATTTAATGCACTGGTGGTTTTCTGGTTCAGAGTATCCAGTAGTGGGAGGTGCTTCAGTCCCTGCATGTCTAGGCTGGGCTTAATTTGTGGAACGCTCCTCCTCCTCCACGGGACTCCTCCCCAGCGTTCCCCAGTTTTGGCTCAGCCTCATGAGGGATAGGCAGTGCTTGTGATTCTTCCTTGGCCGAAACAGAGAAATTCCTTTCTTACTAGCAGGTTTGGTGAATTGATCAGCTTGTCTTTAGAATTCTTTAGCCTTCTAATCGCATTACGATCTCTCGACGTTAGCTCCTTAACATCAGGCAGTCGGAGATCGTTCGTATTACAGGGAAGCGCTGATTCGCGCCCCAAAGCGGAGGGAGGCTTCAGCAGTGCTCCGTGCCCCTTCCCCACAAACGCTCTTTCTACCTCTGCCATTCCAACAGATAGCTGCAGAGTTCCTTTAATCTGAACAGCGGCATGAGCTCTTTGCTCACAATAGAGTCGTATTGCCTTCCTTTCCCCCTCTAAACGCCACTTGGGGTGGAAGATTGAAACGCTTAGTGCCTTCCACCCTTTCCCGCCCTTTAGCCTAATAGGAAGAGCCCTTGGAGGCTACTTCTTCACACGGCGGGAATTTGCTGCTACATTGAAAAGACAGGTGGCGGCCTTGGCGTCAGTTCTCACTTGTGAAGGTCTACTATCTTTTTCCCATCACCCACGCATACAGAGTTTCCTTCGAGAAGCCACAAATTTATGCCCTCCAGCGGTACACTGTTATCCCACCTGGGACCTTAACAAAGTCCTTGTCGCTCTCACTAAGGGCCCTTTCGAACCCTTAAAATCATCAAGTCTCCAGTTTCTGATGTATAAACTAGTTTTCCTTGTAGCAATCACTTCCGCCCATCGTATTTCGGAACTTGCAGCTTTGTCTATCAGAGAAGATCTTTGTGTTTTCCATTCTGACCGGGTGGTCCTTCGTCCTGATCCTACATTTATACCCAAAATTAACTCGGCTTTTCATAGGGTACAAGAGCTGATACTTCCTAATTTTTGTCCCAGACCATCCCAAGGGTTGGAACTACAATGGCATAGGCTTAATGTGAGGCGAGCATTGTGAATATATATTAACTGCACAGCGACTTTCAGAAAAACGGAAGCCTTATTTGTGTCATTTCAGCCCAACACTCAGGGATGCAAGGTCTCATCTTCTACAATAGGCCGTTCGCTGTGGGCCGCGATAGCGAAAACGTATCAGACTCAATCACTGCAGGTGCCCAGGGGCATAACAGCTCATTCAACAAGGAGCGCCACAACATTCGGCAGCGTGGGCCACACAGGCACCAATAACAGAAATTTGTCGAGCTGCAACCTGGGCCTCTCCATTGCCATTCATTAGGCATCATAAAATAGATGTGTTTGCATCCGCTGAGGCCTCCTTTGGCAGGAGAGTTCTGCAACAGGTCCACAGGGACCAGGAGGGGATTCCAGGCCAGATGGAGTCCCTCCCGTAGGACAGGCCAAGCTTTGATATGTCCCACTACTGGATGTTCTGAACAGCTCATGGGAGAAAGGGCGTTGGTACTTACCTGATATGCCTGTTCTCTTTGAGCTGTGAAGAGCATCCAGCCCCACCCTTTTTCTATCTGGTAGGGTCCTGTTTCGGCCAACAAATTGTTAGGGCATTGAGGATGAGGGCGTTTATTTCTCTCGTCTTCACCAAAACTGGGAACGCTGGGGAGGAGTCCCGTGGAGGAGGAGGAGCGTTCCACAAATTAAGCCCAGCCTAGATATGTGGAGACTGAAGCACCTCACACTACCGGATGCTCTTTACAGCTCAAAGAGAACGGGCATGTCAGGTAAGTACCAATGCCCTTTTTCTGATTTATTTATTTTTTTACTGTTAGTCCTTGTAACCAAGTAACACCTGAGTTGATAATTTTGACTCATTTGTTTTAAATAGTCATCTCAGTATACTGCACAAGTAAGACCACACTAGGAATACTGAATGCAGTTCTGGTCACCACAATAGAAAATAGATGTAGCGTGTCTCTAGAAAATGTGCAGAGAAGAGCAACAGAAAATATGAGGTCTGGAATATTTAGCCTAATGACGAGAAGGCTCAGGGGTGACATGTTGTCCATCTCCCAATACTTGGAGGACTTTTACAGGGAAGAGGGGGTTGATTTATTTTCCAAAGCATCTGAGGACAAGACAAGAAACAAGCTAGTCAGAGATCCAACTTGGAACAAAGGGGAAACTTTCTAATAGTAAGAACAATTAGTCAATGAAATAGCTTCCCTTCCAGAGTTGTGGGTTCTCCGTCGCTGATGTTTTCAGGAAAAGATGGACCATCATTTGTCCAGCATGGCATAAGGCAGAGGTCTTCAAACTTGACAGCTTTAAGACTTGTGGACTTCAACTCCCTGAATTCCAGTCATGTTAGCTAAGGAATTCTGGGAATTGAAGTCCACAAGTCTTAAACTTGCCAAGTTTGAAGACCCTTGGCATAAGAATTCCTGTCTAGGGCAGAGGGTTGGACTAGAAATCCTGCAAGGTTCCTTTCAGCCTTATGATATATTTTGTTCTGTATTTTGCTTTTGAAAAGGCTGCCTCATCTGAAACAAGTTGTGTTTGATTAATAAAGTTTTTCACTACTGTTCCTTCGGACTTTTTTTCAACTTTTACCAATGTTTGCAAGGAATTTGGCATATCGGACACAACAAAGAGACTTTGTAGTAATATCGGATCAGTTTTGCAGAATCTTTTTTTTCCAGTCAAGTCTCTAGAAAGGTTGTTTGATAAAAAGAGTTTTTCTACCTTACCCCCACCCAATTTAACACTTTTTATACTTGCATGGGTAATAGTGAAGAAGCTATTCAGGTGATTTTAGAAAACAAAAGCTGGCAATCAGCAAATATTATTCTGTGAGAAGTGAATTAAAGCAACAGACTGAATTTAATGCTGCAAGATGAAACAATACGGTGCCTCATAATTTACCATCCTTCTGATTCCAGCAACAAATTATATACAAATGTAGTAATTGTGTTTTGCATTGGCTTTACACACCTTCAGAATGACTGGAAATGCTGAACACAATGGATTATTATTGTCTGTATGCTATCATATTATTAGGGCATTGTTTTTCAAACTTGGCCACTTTAACATGCACGAACTTCCAAATCCCAGAATTCCCCAACCAGTATACTGAAGTCCACACATTTTAAAGTAGCCAAGTATGAAAAGCATTATACTAGAATACCCAAATAAATAAAGCTACGTTTGTAGTAGAGTTTGGATGTTATATTTTGGTATGTCATAAATATATGGGAACCTTTTCTTCTTTTACTGAATTTGTGCCTTGTTATTAGTTTTTGTATTTGTATCATGAGTAATATATGAAACTCTGCAAGTGGGTAGAATGATGTAATAATTCCCTGAATGGTAATGGACATCTTTCTTTCTTTTTTTCTTTCTTTCTTGTCTTCCTTACAGAAGGGAAGAGAATACCTTTGAGAGAGAGCCGATCCCTTCAGAGCCTCCTGCCAAAAGGGTTTGCACCATTAGCCCAGCACCTCGGCACAGTCCATCCCTCATGTTGCCCATCATAAACCCAGCTGGGCAATTTCATCCTACACCTCCTCCACTCCAGCATTATACCCTAGAAGACATTGCAACATCCCATTTGTATAGAGATGCAAGCAAGATGCTGGAACACAGGGATTTGCGAGAAAGACATACTTTTGGTAATGAGATCTGTCCAAGAGACAGATATGCCTATATTTTCCAATGTACTCTTAATTCCAGTCCAAATGTTGATTGCCAGCATTTGTTTTCTAATTTTCTAATGCCTTGGTAAGTCCATACTTGCAATGTTGCATCCAATTTTGATCGCTGTGGTATAAAAATGATGTTGAGACTCTAGAAAGAGTACAGAGAAGAGCAACAAAAATGATTAGGGGACTGGAGGCTAAAAGAACTGTTGCTGGAATTGGGTGTGTCTGGTTTAAAGAAAAGAAGGACTAGGGGAGACATGAGAGCAGTGTTCCAATATCTAAGGGGCTACCACAAAGAAGAGGGAGTCAAGCTATTCTCCAAAGCACCTGAAGGCAGGACAAGAAGCAATGGATGGAAACTATTTAAGGACAGAAGCAACCTATAACTAAGGTGAAATTTCCTGACAATTAGAACAACTAATCAGTGGAAAAGTTGCCTCCAGAAGTTGTGAATGCTCCAACACTGGAAGTTTTTAAGAAAAGATTGGACAACTATTTGACTAAAATGGAAGAGTTTCCTGCCTAAGCAGGGGGTTGGACTAGACAATCTCCAAGGTTCTTCCCAACTCTGTTATTCTGCTATTCCTATTCTAATATAAGATATAAATTTTGCAAATTTTAGTAGAGGTTAAGCATTATATTATAGATAATTAAATATCATATAGTAGTTTCTGTAATTTCACAGCAAAATTTCATGTTCTTTATCGATCTTACATATGCTTGAGGTTTTGTAAATCCAATATGTATGTATGTATGTATTGTAAATATGTGTTGATAGAAATAATCTCTTTTACCCCTTCCTCCTTTTTTGTATCACACTATCAGGATTCTAGACTGTACAATTTTCAGATTGTAATATTTCCTTGCATTTCCTAACAGGATTAAATGGAGGCTACCAAGATGAACTGGTGGATCATCGCTTAACAGAGAGGGAATGGGCTGATGAATGGAAGCATCTGGATCATGTAAGAGCCTGGAGTGAAATAAAAAGTGACTGTCCTACTGCTCTTCTAAGCATGGGCTTCATAACGTTCTATTAAATCAAAATTATGTACACAGGAACCAATTTTACAATAATTCACATTGTTCATGTAACCTGATAAATTTTTGGCAGCAGCTCTCCAGCATCTTAGGCAGTGGTCCACCTTGTTGCTTTCTACTTGACCTTTTTATTTGGAATTAAATCTGGACTCTTGACATACAAGCATGTGTTGTATCTTTGAGTTGTGGCAGTATGTGTATGCACATAGCCAAGTACATTTCTGTATGATTAGGTGATTGTTTAGTCTAGAGAGGATTTAACTTACTGGTAGAGCACGTGTGATGTATATACATGGTTCTAAGTTTGACTCCTGCATGCTGATTAGCTTTGGGGGAGGGGGTGGAGGAGAGGGGACACACATTCACATGCCTTCTTAAACCTTTTGGGGTGGGCACCGCTAGTTAAATAGATAGTAGTGGATTCAATGAATAATGTATTTGACTTGGTTATAAAAATGCTTCATATATGTGATTTTCTTTGCAATGTTTGCATACTGTATTCTATAGGGAATGACGTTAATGGAGGAAAACAACCTCAAACTGCTTTTCAAACATTGGTTAGAGCTGAAACCATTCAGTAGGCAACAACATTTTGCTCTTAACAACTTAAATTCAAAATCCACCTGCTAGAATTCCTAGATCAGCAGTTTCTTAAAGTATGGGACCTCTGGGGTCTCCCAAGACTTTCTCAGAGGTCTGCAAAATCAAAATTGTTAGCCAGCTTGTTGAAAAATAATACAATTTTAAAATCAAACAAACATAAATGATAGAGGCAACAAACACAGAAATTTTTAATTTTTAATATGGCAAATATCAGTAAATATAATCCATATGAACAAAAGCTCATTTTAGGCCATCCATAATTTTTAATGGGTGGGAAGGAGTCCTGAGAGAAAAAAGTTTGAAAAATACTGTCCTAGAGACTATTATCTTAGATATTAGATGAGGCAATAGAAATAGAAATACTCGTCATATTTGCAGATGATACTAAGCTAACAGCAATAGCCCACATCCAAAAAGATTTTGACAGACTTGAATAATAGGTCCTATCCATCAAACTAAAGTTAATATGGAGAAAAGCAAGGTTTTACACTTAGGCAGAAGAAATTAAAGTTACAAGTACAAATTAGACAAAACCTGGCTCAAAAATAGTAATTGTGAGAGGGACTTTGGAGTGCCAGTGGGCGATCACTTAAACATGAGCCAGCACTGTGTGGCAGCAGACAGAAAACGTAATACAATCCTTGGTTGTATAAGCACTAGAAGGCAAGACAAGAAACAATGGATGGAAACTAATCAAGGAGAGAAACAGCCTGGAATTAAGGAGAAACTTCATAACAGTGAGGACAATTAACTAGTGGAACAGAAGTTGCCTTCAGAAGTTGTGGGTGCTTCATCACTGGAGGTTTTTAAGAAGAGACTGGATAGCTACTTATCTCAAATTGTATAGGTCTTCTGCCTGAGCAGGAAGTTGGACTAGAAGGTCCCTTCCAGCTCTGTTCTGATTGATTGATAGATACTATCTTGCCTATATTTCAAATAGTTCTGTATAATATCTGTTTTATAAAGAAGATCCTCATTTTTAGCACCATTTATTTTTATACAGACTAAATTAATTATTGGGAAGTAGCTCATCGGATATTCCAGAATCTGTTCCTGCAGGATAGATCGGTTACAGAAAAGCATAACAAAAACTCTTACACTGGCAACTGTGCAGGAAAACTCTGCTTAACTGTCCTTTGTGAAGCCAACATGTTTCAAAATGTCCTTTTCTTTTCCCTGTTGAAGGCATTGAATTGTATTATGGAAATGGTAGAAAAGACCAGGCGTTCCATGGCTGTCCTCCGCCGTTGTCAAGAAGCTGACAGGGAAGAGCTCAATTACTGGAAAAGACGATGCAGTGAGCCCAGCGAGCCACGGAAAGGAGGGAGCGATTCAGCCATGCGTCAGCATAGTCCTGCGAGCTCAGATACAGTCAACAGTGGTATGCATGGGCACCCTAAATTTAAGGCAGCGGCTTTGTATTAGTATACTCTAGATCAGAATTCCTCAGCTTAAAGTTGCCACGGTTGAGAAATACTGATCTAGATCAGGGGTCTCCAACCTTAGTAACTTTAAGAGTTGTGAAGTCCACAAGTCTTAAAGTTGCAAAGGTTGGAGACCCCGATCTAGATTAGTATTTCTCAACCGTGGCAACTTTAAGCTGAGAAATTCTGGGAATGACATCCATGGGTCTTACAGCTGCCAAGGTTGAGAAACACTGATCTAGATTTTTGTCTGAATAAAAGCATGAAGAAAAATATTTTGTATTCCTTTACAGGTGAAACTCAAAAAAGTTCATGCAAAAGTTCATTTATTTCAGTAAAACTTAAAAGGTGAAACTAATATATGAGATAGACTCATTACATGCAAAGCAAGATAGTTCAAGCCGTGATTTGTCATAATTGTGAGGATGATGGCTTACAGCTCATGAAAACCCCAAATCCACAATCTCAGAAAATTAGAATATTACATGCAATCAGTAAAACAAGGATTGTACATAAAACAATATCGGACCTCTGAAAAGTAGAAGCATGCATATGTACTCAGTACTTTTGCAACAGTTACTGCCTCAATGCGGCATGGCGTGGAAGCTATCAGCCTGTGGCACTGATGAGGCGTTATGGAAGACCAGGATACTTCAATAGCGGCCTTCAGCTCTTCTGCATTGTTCAGTCTCATGTCTCTCATCTTTCTCTTGGCAATGCCCCATAGATTCTCTATGGGGTTCAGGTCAGGCGAGTTTGCTGGCCAATCAAGCACAATAATCGCACGGTCATTGAACCATTTGGTGCTTGTGGCAGTGTTGGTAGGTACCAAGTCCTGCTGGAAACTGAAGTCAGCATCCCCATAAAGCTCATCTGCGGAAGGAAGCATGAAGTGCTCCAAAATCTCCTGGTAGATGGCTGTGTTAACCCTGGACTTAATGAAGCACAGTGGACCAACACCAGCAGATGACATGGCTCCCCAAATCAACACAGACTGTGGAAACTTCACTCTAGACTTCAAGCATCTTGCAATGTGTGCCTCTCCATTCTTCCTTCAGACTCTGGGTTCTTGGTTTCCAAATGAGATGCAAAAGTTGCTCTCATCAGAAAAGAGGACTTTGGACCACTGAACAACAGACCAGTTCTGTTTTTCTGTAGCCCAGGTAAGACGCTTCTGACTTTTGTCGTTCAGAAGCGGCTTGACAAGCCCATGTCCAGGATCCGTCTGTGTGTGGTGGCTCTTGATGCACTGACTCCAGCCTCAGTCCACTCCTTGTGAAAGTCCCCAACACTTTTGAATGGCCTTTTCCTGACAATCCTCTCCAGGCTTTTCCCTTCCACATAACTTTCTATTAATGTGTACTTTGGGAACATCCAACTTCTTTTGCAATTACCTTTTGAGGCTTTCCCTCCTTATGGAGGGTGTCAGTGATGGTTTTCTGCACAACTGTCACATCAGCAGTCTTTCCCATGATTGTGATTCCTACTGAACCAGATTGAGGAAACATTTAAAAGCTCAGGAACCCTTTGCTAGTCTTATGGCTTAATTAGCTGATTAGAGTGGGACTTTGAGCCTAGAATATTGAACCTTTTCACAATATTCTAATTTTCTGAGATTATGGATTTGGGGTTTTCATGAGCTGTAAGCCATAATCATCACAATTATGACAAATCACGGCTTGAACTATCTTGCTTTGCATGTAATGAGTCGATCTCATATATTAGGTTCACCTTTTCAGTTGCATTACTGAAATAAATGAACTTTTGCACGGTATTCTAATTTTGTACAGCTCTCTGTTAAGTTTAAGCACATTTAAAGGAGTTAAAGAGTGCACTGTTACCAATAAATATAGAACAACATAAAGAATCTTTGGACTTCCTTTTTGGACTCTCATCTCTTAAGATTAAAGGGCAGATCTCAAGCTAATGTTGACAAAACTTAATGCAAAAATAATGAATCAATTACAATTCTAAACTTCTTCAAGATTCTGAAGCAGAATGAAATGCTCTGCACTCTCTACTACTTTTTCAGCAGCATTTTAAGCATAACAGTGCTTTTTAATCTTCCCATTGATTTGTACCACCTTACTCTGAATTCAATCATGGATGTTCTCTTGATATTGATGCTGTTTGGCTTAAGTTTCACTTTCCCAAATGCAAGTGCAAATTAGCCCTGGGAACTAAATGTATTTTTTTTTTAATCTTACTCTCTCCCTTCAAAATCATAATGAAGTTGGAAAGGATATTACCTGATATTTTGTGAAGGACACAATACCTAATTTATTTGTAACATTTGCATCGTTACAGAGGTTTGGATGTAACTTTCATCCAAAAAGGTTTTCACAGTGACTTGCACATAGTTGGTGCCAGAGGCTAATAATCTAAAAGATAAGATACAGCAGGGGTGGGAACCAGGTAGCCTTGGAGGAGGTTGTGATGGGAAACAGCTGTCATTCACCAACCTTGTAGGGAGATCTGCTTCATTAAATTCCTTTTCCTTCTGAATTGTTTCCAGCTGGCCATTTCTTTGGGATTAGTACTTCGTTTAAGTATTGGTGCCTGAATTAGCACATGGCATCCAGATTGAGAAAAAAAAGTAATGTGTATTTCATATTCCAAGCTACTTCTTGGCTTTAGATTCAGAGTAAATTTTCCAAAGATAAACATGAATATTCTATTTTTCCCCTCCTTGTTTAAAATGACAGTTAATTCTGTTGGCTGCTTTGAATACAGAAAGGTAGGCTATACATTGAATGAATAAATAACCAAGTTGGGCATGCAATATAATGTTTTGCATTGGGCTTTTGTTCAGGTTTCCAAACCATTAGCTATAACAGTTTTCAAGATGCTCCAGTTGCATTTCCGCTGTGCTTCTTTCTTCAGCCTGCCAGTACTTTGTCATAATTTTGCTAGCATTGAGTTGGGTCAGTTCAAGCTTGGGGGTTTCTCTGAGCATTTAAGCATTTTGGCTATGTAAAAATCCACACTTAGGAAATGAGTTTGCTGTTAGTCTACATATTGAATGCATTCTATATTTGATGAACGTTAATCTGGAAGCCAGATTTTCTATCAACGGCATCTGTGCAGTCCTTGAGCATAATGTTTAGGTTTAATTGAACTTTTAAAATGCTTTGCTAAACTAAAAATCTATTCCATTCTTTCTATAACACTGAGCCAAATACGCCTTTTAATTGTTCTCATAGCATTTGGTAATATATGTTGTTTCTGAATAAATGCCATTTCTCCTACTTTGGCTAATAAGGATTGATATGAGTAGAATTCTAATATTTTGAGCTACAGATGAAAAAAAAACCCTTCCACAATGCTGCCTTTACTTTACACTATTTTTGAAACTGGAACTTTTAACTTTGTATTCTACCTTGCATACCAGACTCTCAGGGAAAAGAAACATGAGAGACAAATTAATGGTGAAGTATGCCTATGTCTGGGTAAAACAAAAGCATTATTTTCAACTTAAAGTATGCAAATTTTACATCTAATTACCATATTATTTGGGAATGTAATCTGTATGAGGCATTGTGAATATTTCATTTTTCAGTTGACTTTAAAATTAAAATACAAGGCACTATTAGCAATTATTATGTTGTGGAATTTAAAGATGCTACACAAAAAATTATGCAATGATCTAAATTACATTTAAAATTAAAAGTGACCATCATTTTGAGATTATTGAACACTGTTTAAGTGCAGATATCTCTTGGTTTGGTTTTAGTGATTAACCCATCCTGCTCTCTTGCTACACAGATGCTGAATATAAATTTTTTACCTTGGCAGGGCTACATTTCCATGCTTAATATTATTGCCACCCTTCTTTCTTCTGCAGAATCTCAGCGGGAGAGCAGTAGCAGGCCAGGAACAGCAGGTTATGTCACAGAAGAGATATGGAAAAAGGCTGGTAAGTGAGGAAGCCTGTTTCAATACATTGCTGTGGGATGTTATTTTGTTTAGAAGCATCTGGAAAGCACAGGTTCCTTTCACTGACCTAAAGAGAAAATATCTGGAGAGCCAGAGTAAATCAAACATTCCAAATTAAAGCAGAGGTGGATTTGAATTACTACTAAACAGGCAAGCAGCTGCCCTGAGAAATTGGCATGAGGTCCAAGATTCATCCTAGCATATTCAGACTGGAGATTTTCTGGGCAACTAGTGGCAGTGGAAACATCTACTCTGTTTCAGAAAAGACACAGCAGAATTGTGAGGAAACAAAAAAGGAAGTAGTTGTGTCCTGAAGGGGCAAAGAAGAGAGCACAAACAAAAAACAACAATTACAGAATCCTATGTTTTGGTTTATATTAACAGTGTAATTTTTCTAAACACTTTTTGCAAATGTCTTTGCAGCATTCTATAAGGCAGTAAGGTTTATCTAGCTATGGATAAACGTTTCAAGTAGTTTAGGAGAACTTTGCTTTAAATTATATAAGTAGTTTCACAACTCATTCAGGTGTTGACTAAACAGACATGTGAATGTATGATTGCCTTTATCTTTTGGGAAGAGACATGAATTACATATAATTAATGACTAATTTTTTAAATAAAGAAAGCTCAGTCAAAATAGAGATACACAGGCCACAAGTACAAATATTTCTCCTGGACAGTGATAACAACATGAAAACTGTAACATGGATACCAAGAAAAAGTAGAAAAGGCTTGAGTTTCAGTGTCTACAAAGATTTTTGTATGACTGGACAATGTGGCATTTTTCAGACATGATTACTTTCCAAGAGTTGTGGTGGCGCAATCGTTAGGATGCAGTATGGTAGGCTAACTGCCCAAAGTCAGGAGTTCAATTCTGACTCACTGAAGGTTGACTCAGCCTTCCATCCTTCCGTGGTTGGTAAAACGAGGACCCAGATTGTTGGGGGCAATATGCTGACATTGTAAACTGCTCAGAGATTGCTGTAAAGCACTATGAAGCTGCATATAAGTCTAAATGCTATTGCTATTGCTCTTCCAAGCTTTTTATAAGGAAGGGGTGAAGTTTTATAAATTAATTAATTTATTGTAAGAACCTTCCCATACCTGCCCTCTCTGATGAGTGAACTGACTCCTCTCCTTTCATATATCATGTCTGAGTCATTTGCTCTAATTAGTTTGAAGTTAAGCATAAAAAAATTGCAGCTGTGGAAAGATCTTGCCTCTATTGCCTAGTTGTCTTGTCTTCAGAACAGGCAGGCAAATGTCTTTGTTGGATGTCCCAAAGGTGCTTTTTCAGGAGGCAACTGGACTTTCTTGTTTTTTCTTTGAAGACATTTCATTTCTTATCCAAGAAGCTTCTTCAGCTCTGACAGGATAGTGGGAAATGGAAGGAATTATACTCCTTGCATTCAGATCCTTCCATTTCCCACTATCCTGTTAGAGTTGAAGAAGCTTCTTGGATGAGAAGTGAAATCTCTTCAGAGAAAACACAAGGAAGTCCAGTTGCCTTCTGAAAAAGCGTATTTGGGATAACCATGACCTGGATGATTGAGAATCTCTTCGGAGTCTTTGTTGGATTCTATTGCCCTCTGTTCACCTCCCACTCAGCCTCAGCCTGCCAGTACTTTGTCATAATTTTGCTAGCATTGAGTTGGGTCAGTTTTCAAATAGCTCAGATATTCTAAATAGTAGAATGAAGATGGTCCTTAAGTTCAGGAGTGCTTCAAGGGAAACTAAAGCTATGTGTGACTTTGGCCTTTTATTAGAGAGTTGATTGGAAGCATCTTCAAAGATTACATTTTGCTTTCCATCATGAAGCTGTTTGATGTACAACCTTTGTTTTCTTTCAGAAGAAGCTGTGAATGAAGTCAAACGCCAAGCTATGTCTGAAGTCCAAAAAGCAGTAGCAGAGGCTGAGCAGAAGGCATTTGAAATGATCGCATCAGAGAGGGCTAGAATGGAGCAGACCATTGCTGATGCCAAACGACAGGCTACTGAAGACGCTTTCCTAGTGGTTAATGAGCAAGAAGAGTCTACAGAGGTGAGGACTAAGCAGAAATATCTGGTGGTGTTTTGGAAGGGCATGGGGAAGCTCTTGGACATCACCCTAAAGATGAAGTAACTTTGTGTTGGGGTTTTTTTTGGGGAGGATTTGCCTGGGATTTTTTAGAATCCCATTTGTTTTTATGTTATATATTAATCTAATTTGTCTATGGAGATTCTCACTCATCCAGGTCATAGTTGTCCCAAAAGTTTTTTTTTTCAAAAGGGAACTGAACTTTCTTTGTTTTTCCTTGAAGATATTTCACTTCTTATCCAAGAAGCTTCTTCAGTTCTGACTGAAGGGTGGAGAATAGAAGAATTCTATTCCTTCCAGTTATCCGGAAAATGGAAGGCATATAAATCCTTGTTGGGAAGATTGTAGTCTCAAAGCCAGTGTAAATAAATGTTATTCCAGCAGCTTTTTTTTTGCACCCTGGATAATTATGTTGGTTTACCATTGTTAAAATCCACCTGGTAAAGGAAAACGTGCCCTTCAGAAACATGCTATTCAAGCCTGTTACATGGCTCACTGATGGTTGTTAATTAAGTTATTCCTCTTATATTTGTGCCAGGGAAAAACCTTGTTGGGAGTGCTAGGAAACACCTTCATAGAAATGTAAATTCACAAATCTATGAACATATCACATGACAGTTACAGCTGATGTAATTATAGCTAGGTTGCCATTTGAACACGCAAACTGTTCTATGTTATTCTGGACAACATTTGAATTTGATTATACAAGGAATTTTCTTACTAGTGGTATTGAAGCACTATCTTAATAGTACCTCCCTCCAGGCATTTTTCCTCCTTGAAATAATAAACCAACTTCAAACTGTTTATGCGGCAGTATAAAGGTTTTCCTTTTTGGTTTTTCAGAGCTGCTGGAATTGTGGCCGCAAAGCCAGTGAGACATGCAGTGGATGTAACATTGCTCGTTATTGTGGCTCCTTCTGCCAGCACAAAGATTGGGAGAGACATCATCGAATCTGTGGGCAAGGCCTGCACAGCCAAGTTAAGCCAGGATCCTTATCGGCCAGTCGGTCTTCAGCTGCCACTCTCAATGTAGTTGATGGAATAGCAAGTCCAGCTCCGGAAAAAACATCCACAACCACTTCTCGATCCTCCACTCCAGCCTCTGTAACAGCAGTGGATACAAATGCACTCTAAAAGGGAACTCTGCATTCAATACATCTTTTTTTGTTATTTTGTACTTTGGAAAACAAAAACCTCAATACATTATTAAAAATTTATATTCCCGCACTTTGGAATTCAGACTATTTGTTGGGGAGGGTGGCTTTTTCACAATATTACAATGACATTTTTAGAAATCTGTTAGTCCTTCCAATTTGGGATCTCAGAATGATCTCAGTGTTTCCTGGAATTTAGAGAACTTTGTTTTAATGTAACTTTCACAAAAGATACTCTATATTGATATGATTGTAAGCTTCTAACTAGCAGATTGTTCTCTCTTTTTATCACGAAGCAAAGCTGCTTGGAAAGCCTTTTCTCCATTTAATGTTCTCATTCTTCCTCTGTATAATCTGAAAAATTGGGTTTTCACTACTACCAACCATTGCTATTTGAGTACCTCTAGGCTTTTTACATATTGTGACAGAATAAATGGACCATTTTATTATCAGGCAGAACTATGTAAATAAAATATAATATAAGCAGCCTGACTGTTCTTTTTACCCTTCATATTCTAGCATTGAAGTCTTTGGGGTGGGTGGGGGGGTGTTGATTTTCATGAAATGGGCAAATGACTGAAAGATGCTGTTCTTGTGTTGTAAAAGGTAGATCTAAAACTTATTTATATAATGACTCATTAGCATTTTCACTTACCAATTTTGGGAACTTATGGATACAGAGCAGAATGTTTACAAATTGGTTGGAGGGCTTAAACAGATTAAAATGTTCTGTCCAAAGATTTTTCCAAAACAACCTATTGGATCTTTTAACAAATCAAATTGTTTATTATGTTATCCCAACTCTGTCACACACTCTTATCTGCATAAATGTTGATAGCTTTATATATTTTGTTTTAATTAAAGGTGCATTAGTGAACAAATTAACTGGCACATACCACACATGACTCAAAACAGTTATATCCTAGTTCAGGCTTTCATGTTCAGGCGCCCCCTAGGTACATTGGTTTTCAGATTTCATATTTCCCCAGATTAGATAACCAGTGACATAATTGTCTTTGAGATTTATGGAACTTGAAGTCCAATATCTATGGAGAGAGTTGCGCTGGAGAAGATAAAGCTATTATCTCAGAACATGTTGGTTAAATTATAGAAGAGTCATATCATTTAATAACATTTATGAACAGTCAAGGCTAATGTATTTAATTCTTTTTTTCTGTAAGCAAACTAAAATTGTTGACTCTATTGAAGAATTTCATGTATTAAGGTATCATGACATCTTTCCAAGATAAGTTATGAAGTTTATAGATTCCAAGATCTATCTACTGTGGTTTTATAATGTATGTAGTTATTTTGCTGCATTTAAGAAGGATTTTTGTGATTTTTCCATCTTAAACATGCCAGATTGATATAGATCAAGATCAGCGGACAGTAGGAAACCACAACTACAGATGGAAAGCAAGTTTTGTTAGCTTTAAGATGCAAATTCCTAGAAAACTAGAGTTAATTAATGTGAGGATGGTTGAAAAGAGTTACATTCTTACGATTGCTCCCAGTATACCCAGATGCTTTTTGCCAACACTAACATCAGAAATTATTGGGAGATATATTTGTGCATCTAGTTTGAATCTTAGAGAGCTTCATATAAAGGCTTTTATTTTTGAAAGGTTATCAGAATTCATTCAGATTCATATTTATGAAAATCCAGTACTCCGATTTCTAATCCCCTACACGTGGTTTACCAAAAACATCTGTTCTGCCGTACTCAGATATAGTAGTGTGTTTTACTATTAAATTGGGGTAATTAATATGCAGTACCGAGGAAGAAGGCATTTATATGTAAGTAAAGGCTTTATTCATATGATGCCAAAATCTCATGGCTTGATGTTGTGTCTGAATTAACTCATTGTAGCAAAATAGTTTTTGGGGTATATTAGATACTCTAAAAAGCACAGGTGTCAAACTTGTGGCATCACATTGCCATCACATGACGTATTGCGATGTTTTTCCCCTTTGTGGAGCTGTGATGGATGTGGTCTGCATGTGACATATTCACCTTGCGGGCCACCAGTTTGACACCCCTGCTCTAAAGTATTATTTGGTGCTTCTTTTTTTTGTTATTTTTGTTTCTTTGCAGATTCTTGTTTTGCATATTTCCATTAATGCATATGCATTGCTTGGAGAAAAATATTTGATGTATACCTGAAACTCATCCTGTAGTGATGATTTACCAAAGAGGTGTTTTTTTTCCAATTCATGCTGTTTAATAAGAATGAAAATCCAAGGTCATGATTTCACACATGTTCATAGATCCATTTGTAGTGTTCATTTTAATAAAAGATTTGTAGTACTCCAAGGAACTATCAAGATTTTTCAGAGAATGTGAAAATACGAATTAAAGCTGTGGTGCTAACATTACTTATTTGTTCCAAAACTGATTGCCACCTGGTTTTCTTCATAGAACATAATGATACAAGATCAGCTCCAAAGAAAAGTATGAATGTATGTTTGTCTGAGAGAGAGAAAAACTATAGTGTGTGAGGAAAACATTCACTGACAGTCTAAGAGTATATGTAAATAGACAGTCTTCCATAATTTAACATGCAACTACAATAGCTTGCGGTGTATTAAATGAAAAATACATCAATGTACATAGGTTACAATATTACCAGTCATAATTTTAAAATAATTTTTGAAAATGGAAATGAAAGATATGAAATGTTAATGGAAATACTTTGTGAATTCTGTTTTCTATATATTTTTGTCATTTGATTCTATATTAGGAATTTTTGTTACCAATTTCATGTGTATAACTTATTTAATATACTGTATAAAAGAATCCAAACAGTTAGAGATGTATTTAGTTTGTTCTACTCATAGCAGTCAATAAAGACTATGTTCACCTTATAATATGTTGACTTACCTTGTTTTATAAAATATAATTTCAGATAAAGGCTGGATTGACACATCATTAATATTATTTAAATCCTATCCCAGTTTTTCTCTAGGAAATCAAGACAGGAGGATATTCTTTTGTTTCATCCTCATACACATCCTGTTAGGTAGTTTGAACAGAGAATGGTCTAACATCGCAATCAAGCTCCGCTATTGAAACTAGATCTGAACTTGAGTCCCTCTGATATTCCAACACCTTAACTACAACACCACGGTGGTACTTCATAAGCAGTAGTTCAGCTTGTTGTGTAAATCCAGTCACTGGTTTGTAAGCCATGCCTGGAGCTTTTTGAATCATGTAAACTAAGCCATAGTGGATTCCACAAATCAAGATTTTTTTAAAAAAAATAGTATAATTAAACAGCCAATGACAACTGTTATTTTGCATGCATAAAATGCAGAGATTACTGCAGGCAAAAGTCAGTCTGGCATAATTGCTTTTTATGTCTGAAAGCATGTTTAATTGCTGTTATGTTTTCCAAGCCAAGTTTGAAAGGATAGGTTATGAAGTTTCATAAATCAGGAAGAAAAACTGGGAATAGCCACTGAGAAAAGAATTTAAACAGTACCAGAAACCCTCAGTATAATGTGAAAAAAGGCAGATTGATTTATGAAAGAGAGATGTACTATATATATTTAACATATTGTTCTAAGCCTCTAGAACATCCCCACATTTATGCATGCTATTGATTATGGACATTTTGAGTAGACTCATGATTAAAAAATTATTTCATTATATTAATAAATTATCTTTGGAACAATTTGAGATAACTAATGCTGATTCTAAAATAATATGTAAATTGAGCCCAAGCAAAATAGTACTTGGATATATTTGAATAGACATTTTATTCATCCTTACGCACAGAAAGCTCAAGATTAATTTAATCTTCACATTATGGCTTCATCATGGATAGACTATACAATTTAATCATCTAGATATACTATTATGATGTGCCTTCATTTCTAATAAAATGCTTTATTGCATAATTTATTGGACTGTTTCAGGAATGAATCTTTTAAGTGGGCACAGAGAGGAAAGAGCATGTAAATTGCCTGATTTAACTGATTTACATAATTTAATAATCCAGGAATATTTAAGAAATCTTAAAGGAATATTTTAAAAGCCCATAATTAGGCAAGTTTTTTGATCCAGTGGCACAGTTGGGTGCTTTTACAAAAGAACTATTTGTATATATGTTCAGTGAAATAATCTTTGTTAATGGAAAATACTGAGATTATTCTCAGCCATCTCTGCTAACATCTACGATCTCAGTTTACTTCGTTTGTTTTTGGATAAGTGGTCACAATTCAGATTACCAGAGTTGGAAGGGACTTTGTAGGTTATCTAGTCCAACCCCTCACCCAAGGAGAGCCTACACCATTTCTGACAAATGGCAGTCCAATCTCTTCTTGAAAGCATCCTGTGATGAAGTTCCCACAACTTCTGAAGGCAAGCTGTTCCATTAGTTGATTGTTTTCACTGTCAGAAAATTTCTTATTTTCAGGTTGAATCTCTCCTTGATCAGTTTCCATCCATTATTCCTTGTCTGGCCTTCAGGTGCCTATTCAAAGCAAATTCAATGCCAAATCAAAGCAAACTCATGTACCTATTCAAAGTAAATCAGGATGGGAAAGAGGGAGAAAGGAAGGAAGAAAAGGGAAGGAAGGATACCATTTGCAATGTGCAACTCTCATGTAATTTTTATTTCAATAAATTTATTTCAATAATTTGAGCAAAGAATGGATCTCAGTGCCAAGGGACTGTGGGTATGGACATATTAGTGCCTGAATGCACCCTAAAATTAGTACCCTAATGTGGACATTTACTGCCCTTGGAAATCATATGTGTATCCTTGTCCTATACTGTAAAGAGTAGGAAGGCACATAATCCCTCTGATCAATGGGATTGGTACGAGATATTATATGCTCCCAGCTGTGGGAACCTTCCAGGGGTGTTGGAAATTTAGGTTTCAAAATTACAGGGCAGCAGTTCAGTTCTCAGAAGTCATAACTTGTTATGTGAATTTGGAGAATTAAAGTCCCATCATTTCTACATGGCACCAAACTTCAGAAGGCAAGGAAATTCTCACTGGTAATCTCCAAAACTCCATGAGTAATGTTTGAGATTAGCAAAAGAAGAAAAAAATAAAAGTACCATTTTCAGATTACAGCTAAAATACTTACTATATACAGTCCAGAGTATTCTGTAAAGTATAGTAAACTATTCAGAAAATAAGGTGATGAAAAAATTATCTTTAATACATGGAAAAGTAAAGCAATTGTAGCCTTCAGTTTAAATGAAAAATAAAAGGCACAATGAAGAGTAAGGTTTGTAAATGCATAAATTGCAAAGAAGTCTTACAGAATTCATAATGTTCTGTAGATGTATAGATAAATTATTCCACATACACATATATACACTTTGTTGTCAGCTGGAAATGTTTTGGCAACCCTGCTCTCTTTTCTTCTAGTTTGGCTAAGATAGCTTTAAAAACATATTCATGGCTGCTTCTTGTAGAATGTGCTTATCATCTGGTTTTAACCATAAATGGAAGTTTCTTGCTTCAGAGAGGCATGCTTTCACAGAAGATGTGGTTGGAAAAGGATCCCATAATGAAATAAAGCCACAGCCATCTGCACAAAGGGAAAGTTAAAAAAAGTATGCTACCCCATCCCACCCCAGCCTATGACTGATGTGATACAAGTACAAAACAGCAACGCTTGAATAATGATATAATAATACACATTTCATATTGTCATACTGAGTTTAGGATCAGATGACTATATTTAAGCCATTGTTACTTGCATGCTGTCTAATTTAGCACCATCTAAATTACCAGGCCAGAATAAGATGTCATAATAGCTTCATCCCTGATCTGATCCAGAAAGCTCCTTCCCATAATTATTGGAAAAGATAATCCACTATGCTGAACAAAATGCCTAATACTATAACAATACTTGAGGTTTCAGCATTATCTGGAAGCAATTTGCATTTATAGAACAGCAAAATCCAGAAATCCTCTGGCTCTCTATCTGAGCTCCTCTTCTGTCTATCTAGTGAATTTGCTTTTGCTGAATGAAGATGAGATGCGAGGAAATTTTTAAAAACCTTTGTCCACCTCAAAGTCAAAATCACTTAATATCATATCCTGTTTGTACCACAGTGTGGCGTCTGAAGTCCATCTTGGAGGAACCTTTAAGGCTTTTGTTTCTTAGATAATTATTTCTCTTTCTCACTGATTGTGTGCTTAATTTCCATGTAGTGTTTCTTGATAGCTCAGACAAAAGCCAAAATGACATCTGACTAAAAGAATTGCTTTCAGCATCTAAAACTTGGCATCATAACATGTAGAACTTCACTGGCATTAGACTACTTAATTAGAAGCTGACTGGGAAAAGTTAAAATCTTTAGAAGTTGAAATATTGCTAATTTTATAATAAACTCTATATTTGTACTTTTATAGTTCATTCAGAAAGACTTCTACAGGAAAAAAACTAATGCATTTTAAAAAATCCAGTAACATGAAAAATTCCATTACAAATGTAAAAATCACTACCTTTTTCCAATATAAAACAGGGAGCCTAATTAAAACTCTAAGCAGGATATTGCCTTTGAAGCATGCATTCTTATTTCATTTTTAAAAGCTTTTGTTGTTATGTGAGTTTTTTTCAGAAATCTCCACCTGATCAAAACTATAGAGATTCAATAAACTGCTGGTTTCATTTCTTCAATAATCTGAAACCCTCTTAAACAAGTATTCATTAATGACTTTTCATTAGTTTGCTGATTGCTAAATATTCGTTATTATTGTTAATTAGTAGAATTTCAGTAGAGCCTAGAGACCACTCAAAGAAATCCAAACTTTCTATAGTTTTAACTTGCAGACGAAGAAAGATGTTAGTCAGTTGTGATTAAACTTTTTGTTCTAGAAATCTTACATTGTGAACTTCAGCACAGCAAAGTTTAAAAAGAAGGGCAATCCTGGAATACTCTGTTTCCCCCTGTCTCTTAACAAATATGTGAGCAATTTAATAATTATTGTTACTATGATATATTTAAATAATAAAAGTTAGCATTTATCAGGCCCGTACAATATGTCAGAAACCTTACTGACAAGTTAAGATTGCACATCCCGTCAATCTGTGATTTGCTTAATATGACTTGTAGACTAAGTCATATCTGGTTAATACATTTCACTAAACCCAAACCATGGCTTCCAATCTACAATGAGTAAATTCACATGAGGCAACCCAATCTCAAAATTCTTTGTGCAATATGCTAATCCACTACTGTATGCACTAATCTGGATCCTTATTTTCTTTTGGGATAACAATTTTATATATATATATATTTACTTTCTTAACTAAAGTATTTCAGGTAGCTGATTTTTGTCGATTTCATTGTTTTAAAAATAATGAGACATTAACTTGTGCTTAATTGAATTAAGTCAGTTGTCTGGATACATAAAACTCATTGAACCCTAATATAACCTCAAGGGCTAGATTCACATAAACATTAAGCCACAATCATCCAAATTTTAATCTATCAGGTCATTCTTTGACTCATGAATAGTGCTACCAATTCTGGGCTACAAAAGTCTGGATGATCAGTAAATGAAAGAAAACAAATATAACAAATTACAAATCTCTGCTGCCATTTAAAGATCATCTAGAAGTTTGCTGCCCAGATTTAGCAATCCTAGAATAAATAATTAAATCAGGATATAAAAAAATATATCCTTCATTTATGGCAACTGGAAATCTGATTGTAGATTATCCTTGGAGCAGTGGAGTAAGTCCTGCTGAACTACTGATTATCAGAATTTATTACACATCTCTGAAAAATTTATGTTGCTACCTGCCTGATTCAGATTTAAGGAATAAATAATATGTCTTTTGATTACATAAATATTATATTCTAGTAAAGCATATTTGACATTCTTTGATGATTAGATATTTATCTTAGAGGAACTCCAGCTTTTTTCAAGAAATCCTTCTCAAATTGTGTTGGGGTAGTCAGAATTCCACAAAACAGTCTTTGATATGTTTATTATTCATATAAAAAATTAGCAGCCTGAGATAAACATATAACCAGGTGCAGGGTGTTTTTTTTATCAATGCTAAATACAGCACAAGTTAAAATAGTGTTTACTGACGTTCTTTCATGAAATGCAATTTACTATAGTCCTAGGAATTAAATACTTCAAAAATTGTCCCTCTTTATAATATTCTGATTATGGGGACTGGGAAATTCCTTTTAAAAGCATTTCCCTCAATGTTGAATCCTCTTGATGTATCAGATTCTAGTTCCTCAAAATTTTTAGATGCTATACTGGCTAGGAATTCTGGAAACTGGGGTCCAAAAACCTGTATTTGTATTTTATTTTATACAATATTTTATTTAAGATTGTATTTTATTTTATACAATATTTTAAAAATATAATTAAAAATATAATTCACTATTTTCACATTCAGACAATGAAAAGTCCTTGGAATATTGAATGAATGAATGAATGAACGAACGAATGAAAGAATTCTTCCAAAGTACTTTTCTGCCATAGTAGATATAATTATTTCCATTGGCAGGGCATCCTCCCTTACTATTGTTAAGTGTTTCCTGCTGTGCCACATTTTCAGGTGCGCTAAAACAGAGAAGAAGGGCTCAACTTGTTTTCCAAAGCACCAGAAGGCAAGACAAGAAACAATAGATGGAAACTAATGAAGGAGAGAGCCAAGCTAGAATTTAGGTGAAATTTCCTAACTGTGAGAACAATTAACCAGTGGAAAAACTTGCCTTCAGAAGTTGTGGGTGTTCCAATACTGGAGGTTTTTAAGATGAGATTGGAAAATAATTTGTCTGAAATGGTATAGAGTTTCTTGCTGAGCAGAGGGTTGGACTAGAAGACCTCCAAGGTCCCTTCCAACTCTGTTATATTATCATTCTGTCATCTGGAATTTTGTAGTCCACATATGGCATTGATGCAATCTAGGCATGTGGAAAGGAATAGACTTAATTCCATAATTAGTAATAATTTATTGAACTGATATGCTACCCTCACCAAACTGGTTGTTACACTGCTTGTTTCCCACCACTGCATAAAACCTAAGCATTAACAATAATGTTTGTCTGACCTATTTTGACATGATCCAGCTTATTTTGTGTCATATTCCTATGCCTTTGTCCATCCCCTAAAATGATATATGTACCTCCCACAGTTCCCAAAAGGTTATTTTCAATATATGAATTTCACTTCTTCTACCTGTTCCAAGAATGGTCCCAAATCAATAGCAGTAGGGTGAATTATAATAGTTAAAGCAAATATACACAGATTTTATGACCGCTGCTTAAGGTGCCTACATGCCCTGTTTGTCAGAGAACTAGCAACTGCACAACTGACACCTTAATGCTAATTTAACACAAATTGTTTACTTTTACATAGCTTAAATGTATTCATATATCCAATAATTGAGACATATAAACTATGAATTATATCTTAGCCTTACCTATGGTCACTATATGTTGTTCAACAAATATGCTAAAACAAGCTGTAGTGTAGGGTGGAATAAACCTAGACCATAGACAGCTTTGAGTAGAATGTGGGGGTTGTGGTATGAATAATCAGAGTCATGAATCAATGCAAGTAAAGATGTCCCTTATCCAGGAAAAATATCTGCCTATGTACCTTTCTTAATACTTTTCATGGGACACATATACATAGCAAGGCTGGGATGAAATCCCTTTAAATTTTTCAGATTTACAGAAATAAATGGCTTGACTGTTGTTGTTTTTAGCATACTTCCTACACAGCATTGTGTTGGCTGATAGGTCAACCTGTACACTGCACTGAGGCTTCATCTATTTATTTCAAATATTTACTGAGGACTCTTTGTGGTTATGGCGAAAAATAGCTTGTGATCTTTCTTAGCAAAAATGACTAATAATTATTTTAAAAACTAAAAATATATATACAATCTAAACATCAAGGAGACATTTGACTTTGCTGAATCTCCTCACTACCTAGAAATAGAAAAAAGACTGTATATTGAGTGAAATCATATCAATGTCTGACAATAGTGTTATAAATTTTAAAGTCCTGATGGATCTCCTCACCATCTGTTTTTCCTTTTTGATATTTCCTGGGAGATCTGTTTCTCTCTGAAATATTATAACTGCAATCCTCAAGGAGATGTTAAAGAGGATTCAACTAAGTAGCAAGGAATACTCAGTTTAAAAGCCAGTTTAAAGATTTAATGGCGATCTTGTTCTTCTTACAAAAGCATTAAGAAACAAACATAAATGTATATTCACAGGCATTGTTCTTAAGAGGGCAAAAAGCAGACATTTGGAAGAGATCGTTTTTTTTACTGGAAAAACCACACTTAACTAAGGCCTTAGGTAGCTCCATTCTTGATACCACAATCTTTTCTTTGAAGAGATGTTGTTATTTTTAAAGGAGGGCGATGTGAAAATGATTTGTATGTACTGTATTTTCTCTCTCTAATAAAAAAATATGTCACGTGTTCCAGATTGGGGTCAACGTCCGAAAACGATCTCTTCTGCGGCTTTAGAGGCTTAATTATAGAACCCTCATATTGCTAGCAAATAGGTTGCATTTCCACAAACTGCTCTATATGAAGGAGAAAGAAAAGGATGCAAAACCAGCAGGATATATGCAGTTCAATGAACTAATTTTTTATATCCATTACATTCATTTCTCTCCCATCACTCTCTGAGTTCCTGGTATTTTGCAGCAATGTTATAGAATGCAAAATGCTGATATCTCTCTATTTTGGGTGGATGAAAACAGTGTCTTGAATTCTGTCTTGAACCAATGAGCCCTGTAGTTTCCTGCTTGGCCTAAGATTCAGAAAATAATTCAAGTAATGCAGGATAAGAAAGAACTTTTTATTGTGTTCCTCCTCCCCTGCAGCTTTGGTGCAGATGCCCTCCCAACCTTTGGGGAGAGATTTTGGGGGAGCAAAGGTTTCCAGGGAGACATTGGTTAAAGTTGTTTTCCCCACACCCCATACCCCTTCTGGCAGGAACAAATTTAGAATTTCAGCTAGTATTTATCAGAATTATTTTTAAGGTGTTTTCCTCTCTCAATTCTGTTACAGCACAGAAAGCAGATGGCTCAAAAAAAAAAAAAAGCGTTATTAGTAAGTCTGTTGATGATTTTGTGAAACAGAGAATGACTGTAACCTTTCCCCAATCTAATACCTTCCTAATGTGCTGGAGATTAACTGCTAAAACATATATGGAGATGGTAGAAGTTGAAGTCCAATATATCTCATTGGCTTTAATGAAAGGACTGGGTTCAAACAGCAGATTCATCTAAAATGTAACTAGCTAGTTCATGGCTCAATATGTTATGGCATTGGTTAATGCAGTAAATATTGGTTCAGTTAATCATGTATGTGGACTGAATTTAGTTTCATTGTCTTAGTGATAAGAAATTTCAGCTGTATCTAATGCCCCCTTAATAACTTAAAATTACTCCCTCAAACAAACAGTTTTTAAAAGTCAGATAAATGAGCAAGAGGTGGAACGGTTGCTGAAAATCAGTGTAGTGATTGCTAGTTAAAAATAATTTGCAAGTTAAAAGGAAATGTAATCAAATATAATTCCCTAAGGGCTTATTTATGCATGCAGGATCTCCAAATAAAAGTACAGTATTTTTTTTTCTGAACCAATTTTAAGGAAGATCACACACTGCAATTCAAAACAGTGCATGGATTGATTCCCACAGCACAGTCTGCTGACTGAACTGGAACCATACAACACACAAAGCTGTAAGTTGGGATTTATAGGCAATTATGGCAATACTTGGCTCAGTTAAAAAGCAGTCAAGTAATACTGAGCGTTAGTACAATGTGTGCGTGCAATCGTATATCAATAATTAGCACTGAAGATATGTACGAGAACATTATCCCCCTACCCTGAGATTAAATTGGCCACAACATAACTAGATTTTCATAAGGCTTAGAGACGTGGTTTTACACTGGACTTGGGGTATTAGATGTGTGGCAGAACCTGTGCAGAAGTTGTGTTAATTTGGTGATACTTTTGATCTTATCAGCTGATTATATTTGTGTGATTTTTATATATAGATCTATGTTTTCATTTTTGCCTGGCCAAAATCATGGATTTGAGTTGGGCAGTCACAATAAATGAACAAACAAACAAACAAACAAATAAATAGGTTTTAAAAAAGAAAGTGGTCCTTTTTCAGTCTCTGTGTTTAAGTTCACACATGCTAAACAAATATTCAAGATGCACCCACTCTCTTAATACATAAGGAAAACTAGTTATTCTTAACTCTGACAGAGAAGTCACCCATGCATGTTAATAACGCTGGGGCTACAGTGACCATGTTTGCACAAAATGCTAAGCCCTAATGTACTTTGCTTGCTAATTTGTTTGTGACTTGATAGAAGTCTCAGTGAGAGTCCGTGTGGTCTAATCAATAAGGCACTGGGCTAGAAAGTGCAAAACTGAGTTCTAGCCCTGTCTTAGGCATTAAGCCAACTGAGAGACTTTGGACCAGTCACTCTCTCCCAGCCCTAAGATGGAGGCAATGGCAAAGCATTTCCAAACTCTTGCAAAGAAAACTGCATAAACTTGTCTCACACATATGTGTGCGCACATGTGCACACACACACACACACACACACATTAACCCTAATAATGATGGTTATTAATTGTAATATATTGTGTGGCAGGAAAATGCTAGGAATAAAAAAGATGTTTGCATACTGTGCAAATCCAAGCAGAGACCCAAAGACCAGCTGGGCGGCGGGGGGTGCGCACGCATGCACGGCACAGCTGACCTGGGGTGATGGCCTGTGTGAGAGGGCTCTATGTGCCACCTCTGGCACGCATGCCATAGGTTCGCTATCCCAGCCCTAGAGTGAAGAATCAGAATTTTAACCTCAATGTAAATCATTCTAAACTTGACTGTTAAAAAATATGATTTCTGTAAAAGAGTTGTTGAAGTCTGGAATGCTCTACTTGATTCAGTTGTTTCAGCGACAAATTTTCAGTTTTAGTCACAAATTGACTTCCGTGAATCTTACATCATACTTAAGTGGTTAGTAGTATGTAAGTGCACTAATGTGCCTATTGTCCTTGTCATTATATTTTTATTCTTTTATTCTTGTTCTCATTTTTGTTTGACAAATTCTAATAAATAAATAAATAAAATTTGGTATCAGATTTATTTGTAATTTATTTGTAATTTATTTATTTTTGGTTAATTTATATTTTGTGACTAGAAACCATTTTATGGAAAGATCCGTCTTCCATAGTGTCCATTGTGTGAGTACGCTTCTGCCTACCTCAAACTAAATCTAACATGGTTTGCTAGCCATAATGTAGTATCTGAGTTTACTCAATATTTCTTTATGACTTAGTGCAATGCCTGAACTCAGTTAACACAGGAATACAGCTCATTATAGAGTTTCCTATAATCTTAAGTCAAATTATTGTGAATTATGAAATCAGCCTTAATATACCTAGGCTTCTTTGAAAACCTCAAATTCTGCCAGGGTCTTATGTAATGATATCTGGAAAAAGTGAATATTAGAGATGTGTACAGTCTACATCTATTCTTCAAGTCTTTTTAATACCTATTCTTTGGTTTATCAGCATCAATATCCAAAGGAATTCAGGAAGCAAGTAAATCCACAGTTCAAATATTGTGTTTTCTGCAATTATTTACCTTGGAAGGTTGGTAGAAACATAGATTTGCTTACCTACAATTATCTGGGCATGCAACCCCTTCATTAAAATATAATACGATTTATTTTATATAATAACAGTAGGAACAGATGATAAAGGAAGCTTAAGACTCATTGCCGAGAACTTGCTTTCAGGTAAGAGCTACCCAGTCACACAATTATTGAGGATAGGGTATTCAAGAATAGATATCTTAAGAATGTGAAATTTGCTAAATTACAATGGGACCCCAGTCCTTTCTTTTCTATAGTATTCATAATACTTAATTTGTCATACTGTTACTTCACTACCTTTAACTCATCTGTGAAAAGTGTGCATAGAAAGAATAACCAAGGGTTGAATTTGTATTCAAGAATTATATGAAATTGGGTATGTTGTGACGTTGTGTAACAACAGTATCACCAAATTCTAAGAGGAAAAAAAGAAAAGCAAGCCAGTAGGGTTCTGATAAAAAAAATAATCTACATAATAGAGGATAAGGACAATGATGGATTGTGAAAGATAGGGTGAAGAGGACTTTTGGGAGAATCCGCAAATGAATTCGTACAAGGAAACTCCTCTACAAAACAGAGCAAGCCATTTCAAATAAAGATACATTTTTCTTCTTCTAGTCAAGCTTGACTTCTGGTTACTTCATTGACATCTCCATATAGTTGTCTTGACAACAATATGAAAATGGTTTACTGCTGTCTACTTCCAGGCTTTTGGGTTTTTTTTTAATTTCTGTCTATCTTTCAATTCCAATATTACCTGGAAATTTCCCATCTAAATATTAATAAACTTAGCTTTCAACTTACTTTTGAAAAGTCAGTTAGATACTGCCACCTAGCTGGGCAACCATCAAGAATGGAGATCAGTAGGACTTTTTTTTTTTTTAGGTAGAATTTAGTATATACTTTCTTAGCTTCTTGAATTTTGAAAGTTCCTTATGCCTTTCCTAGTTGTTCATCTTTATTTTCATTATAGTGTTAGCTGGGTTTATCTAATTCAAAATTTGGTTTGTATTAGGTAAACCCAGCTAATATTATAATGAAAATTTGGTTTAGGCATCTCACTAAGCCAAAACCAAACGAACTGTCTCTTGGATGGTGTGGGAACCAAGCAAAAGATAATAAAATCTGATAGTTTTGTATGAATATTTGCCTTCCCAGAAAGCTGGACAACTATGGGCATACAGATTTCATCTCACTTCTCAATCAGCATTAAACATATATTGTTCCAAAAATTTCTTAATACCCAGGATAGGTTTTACTGATCAAAAGTGACAGGCAAGAGGTATTTTGACTCACATAAGAGTAGAAATGCAAATCTTCTCAGTTCACAGATGCAGGTTGCTTTCAGATAAAGATGATAAAAGGGCAATAAATGATAAGATAAAATGAAGTTATAGCTTAGTTGGTGCAGGCAGCTGTCAATTCCTGGCAAATATATATATCTTTTTTTAAAAGATATTTTTTATTGAAGAAATCTTTACAGAATAAAGACATTTTAAAAAAATGAAAGTAAAAAGTGGTAGAAAAAGAAGAAAAAGGAATGAAGAAAAAAAGAGAGAAATAGTAATGTTAGTATAGCTATTTTATGAAGGACTGAGTTTCCCCCAGGCTTGCAACTCGTTAAAAGGTTTGAGAATTTTAGTAGCAGAGAAGGATATGGTTACAAGTCTCAAGTGATGGCACTCCCACAACTTCTGAGGGCAAGCTGTTCCATTGGTTGATTGTTCTCCCTGTCAGAAAGTTTTTCCTTATTTCCAGGTTAAATCTCTCCTTGTTCAGTTTCCATCCATTATTCCTTGTCTGGCCTACAGGCGCTTTAGAAAATAGCTTGACCCCTTCTTACCCGTGGCAGCCCCTCAAATATTGGAAGATTGCTATCGTGTCTCCCCTGGTCCTTCTCTTTACTAGACTAGCCAAGCCCAGTTCCTGCAACCGTTTGTTGTATGTTTTAGCCTCCAGTCCCCTAATCATCCTGGTTGCTCTTCTCTGTACTTTTTCTAGAGTCTCAGCATCTTTTTTATAATGTGGTGACCAAAACTGGATGCAGTACTCTAGGTGTGGTCTTACTAAGGCTTTATAGAGTGGTATTAGTACTTCCCTTGATCTTGATTGTATCCTTCTATTAATACAATTTAGGATTGCATTAGCTTTTTTGGCAGCTGCTACACACTGCTGGCTCATATTTAGCTGGTTGTCCACTAAAACTCCAAGATCCCTCTCACAGTTCCTGCTATTACACCTGGTTTCACCCAGTCTATATGTGTACTTTTGGTTTTTCTTGCCTTAGTGTAGGACTTTACTTTTCTTTACATTGAATTTCATTTTGTTGGATATGGCCCAGTGTTCTAGTCTGTCAAGATCCATCTGGATCTTGAGCCTATCTTCTTGAGTGTTAGCTATTCCTGCCAGCTTAGTATTAATATAAATTGGGCCATCTATATTAGGCTGAAAGGTTGGAGGATCTGAGGTAACACATAGATTAAGGGGCATTTAGGTACAGAATATCTCTTGGGAATGAACCTGAAAGTGGCATCTGGCCTGTGAACAGCATGTCAAGTAATAGCCTCCAAAAAGTGAACACAGCATAGCACAAAGCAACATTCATTATTTTATGTCTCCTTTCTTTTTCTAGGCACTGTTCCAGAAGTTTCTTGCTTTCTCTAGTTCCATATTGATAAAAGATGGCTAACAGTGCTATAATTTCACAATGAATTTATGAAGGAAGGAATGGTTTCATATTCATTAATTGTGGCATTTGAAAACAAAATTTCTATGTGCCTCTTGATGCTGAGTTGCTTTTTCTTGAGTTTTCAAGGTATTAGAACCATCTTTGGATTAGATCATTCTTCTTTTTGATCCTCTCTTTGCAAAGGTCCTTCCTTCTTCAGAGCCAAGGATGCCAGGAGTCTGGTACCTGGTTTTGATATCCTTTCTCTGCAAAAGCCGAGGCAGCGGAATGGATTCAATCAGCAGGATAGAAAAGGAAGTCAGTCTGCTTGGAAATACAGCCCAGGTACTAGAAGGTCAAGGGGAGAGGTCCATCAGAGCTGCCAAGAGTCAAGGTGATTCAGCTTCAAGTGGAGCATTTTGTGCTTCTGTCACTGTTGGCATCAGTGATATCACATTAAATGCCCGTAAGTAAACACAGTACAATACTTTACACAGTACTGAGTAATTACCTGGAACAGTTCTATCAGAAAGGCTCTTTTAGATGGGTGGGGAATGGAAGGAAGATGGAAAACCATTCTAGTAAAAAATTTTCAGACATTTCTTTATTATAAAAGCTTTTCTTTAAAAACAAACCAACCCTAAAAGTCTTCTTTGCATCTTGAGCATATATAAAGCTAACACAAATTGTCTCAATGGAATGAACCAATGTTCTCTTAGTCTTGTTTTCTGACAGCATTATATGGCCATAAAAAGGCATGTGAGTAAAATACTTGTTTGTAGTTGTTTTCTTCTAGTGTTGCAGGTAAACTATTATCTTAAAAATGAATGTTGCAGTTAATAACCATTGATGGATTTTATTTAATGCTACTCCAGGCCACTTAAGTCAATGTCTACCATCACTACATTTTTCAGTGCCAAATTCAATAAATGATTGGGATAAGCAATTCTCTGTGATTATTGTTTATCCAGCTGATGATATAACTATAACTTTGCAGGCTTAACTCCTTAGGACTAGCTGTGCTAGATGAAATATAAGTCCAGATAACTCAGCATTCTCTTCATACCAGTGGTGGGATTCAATTTTTTTTACTACCGGTTCTGTGGGCACGGCTTAGTGAGCATGGCAGGGGAAGGATACTGTAAAATCGCCAGTCAGAGGTGGTATTTGCTGGTTCTCCAAACTACTCAAAATTTCCGCTACTGGTTCTCCAGAACTGGTCAGAACCTGCTGAATACCACCTCTGCTTCATACACTGGTCACAATAATAACTAATATGGCAACACATACTGGTTCTCAAACTGGAAATAATATTTAATTGTACTAGCCTATGTATTTGTTTTCATTTTTTGTTTTATTTTAAGACATTTCAAGAGTCATTTGGAGCAAGGTCCCAATTGTTCATCTCCCATAAGGACAACTGGACCAAATCAGGATGTGAATAAAATAAATTTCTTCACCCTAATGTTCACCTAGTAGAAATACTATTTTTGTTGAGTTCTTGTTTCTTCTGCTACATAAATATCTAAAAAAAAATGTTATCAGGTCTAATCCCCTGTATTCTGTAAGATCTTCCTGTCTCAAAGTACTGTCTTCCAGAACCAGTCTGATTTGGGTAGAATGGAGATAGTGGTCCTTTCAAGCGTTCCTGTTCTCAAAGCTGTTCTTTTACAATTCTCCAGCACATGACAAATGTTGTTTGGGTTGCTTAGACCACAGAGTTAGGAGTCTGCTTGAATAGCACCTAACCCATGTCCTAAAGGATTGCTGTCAGAGAAAGTGGACACATTTTGCATGGGTAGGTTCAAAGGGGATCCAATAATCAAGTGGTAACCAAACATTTGGTTTCTTATGGTCATTAGTTTAGAATTGTTCCAGAAAAACTAGTACCACATCAGCAACTTTTGCCAAGAGGGTATAGCTTCTATTCTACACATCTGTCAAAGCTCACCTCTTTCCCAACTCTACTTCCATTCCACATTGAAGAAGCATTATTGATGGATGTTTTCCTGCTAGCTGATGATCTTTTGTAGAGTAGGAGAGATAAAGTCAGGACACACCACCAACATATTTGTTTACACACCCTGTACACTATGAAAAGGATAAGACCTTTACCTGAAATAGTGACTTTAGTGGGCTAGAGATTGCCAATGGAAAGATGTTCTTTTTTGCATTGGTACAGCAGTTTTCTGCCTACACAAAGACTGGTGGGTACCACTTCACCTCTGCTATGGAAAGAAAGTGCTTCTTCTCAGTTCATACTAATATAATTCCCTCTTCCCATGTATTGTCATTTTAACAAAAAATGAGAAGAGAATACCCTTGTTTTACATTTACCTAGATCCTAGATTTTGGCTCTAGAATCTTTTGCCAAAAGACTGAGCAGGTATCTCTCCTCTATACCAACAGCTTTTTGACAATAATGGTGTTGGGGAAAACATTAAGTACACAAGCTGCTCATCTCTTGCTTTATCCACATACACTCTTTTTAGAAAGAGACGTTGTTTAAGAAAAGTAACAGATGCCTCAAATCACATTCAGCTGTTTCTTTGGAAGTGTGTCAGCTTATTAACTTTGATGAATCATACACTGAGCTTTGAAAGTACTGGTCTTGAAGACGTCTGATTTCCTTATTTTTAATACATCACCTATTTTTAGATATCCAAGACTTACTGTCAGAAGTAATCAAGCAACAGTTGCCACTGGACTTAATGAATTCTCTACCTAAGACAATCAAAGGCATAAACAAACTTTTTAAAAGCAGAGAAGACCCACATATAATTGGACACTTGGAAAACAAGGCTGACAACAATGATATGCTCAAACTCATGTGAAGTATGACACAGTAAGTATATCCATCATGAGACTGCTCACCTGTAAAGCCTGGAAAAGCATAGTATCATTTTAACTAATCCTAAAATCCATGGTTGTTATCACACTTGTTACTAAATTAGCCAGGTCTTCAATGGACAAAGTTAAGTATGTTGCATTGTTGCATGATTCTAGCCTTTCCAACTTTTTTGTCATTGTGTTGCATTTCTGGAACAGCTGTCCCCAATTTGTACTTCTTAGTTCTACTGGACTGCAACATTCATCATCCCATCGTTAAGATCAAAGTTTTGTAAGTTTTGTATTAACATAATAATGTAAATAACAAATGAAATCAACTGATAGATATAACAATGGACAATAGTTTGCATTTCAGATTGCAAAGAATTAACCAATTCTTAAATTTACTTTTT
The DNA here is from genome assembly GCF_049901715.1 of Pseudonaja textilis. Lineage (NCBI taxonomy): Eukaryota > Metazoa > Chordata > Lepidosauria > Squamata > Elapidae > Pseudonaja > Pseudonaja textilis. Next base: position 32,215,770 of record NC_141992.1, on the reverse strand, counting down.
TTTAAATGATAGGACACCCAGCTGAGATTTTTGTTGTAAAAAAATCTGCATGCCCCCTCTTTTCACTGTTTCTCTTGCCTTTTTCTCCCAGTTTGGATATTGAAAAAATTATATTTCTTCCAACGCTGATGAGATTTTCACCTGATGATGTGGTCCATCTTTCTCTGCCAGTTGATATTGGCATAGAAGGTAAAGGTAATTAGCCAAGGATCATGGATACACAAAAAGAAAGGCATAGATTACCCTAGGCTACCATCAAAGACATTTTCTCATCCATTTGAACAATCTGGAAAATATTGTTATGTCAGCAGCAGAATGTAATTTCTTAGTAGGAATACTTTGTGTCTCATCTCTGTAGATCAGTGTTTCTCATTCTTGGCCACTTTAACAGAGGTGGATTTCAACTCTCAGAATTCCCCAGCCAGCTTGCCAGATCTAGATGAAGCTTTCCTTTGGTTAATGTAGTGCCAGCTCTTCCATCTGTATCTTAAATCTATTGCCTCAATGAATTCAGTGCAACAAATTCCCAAAAACTTATTTCTATCCATAGAGTAAATATCTGTTTTCTGATAAGAGAAAATGCACCTAAACAATTTCCCTTGGAACAATCAATCCAAGATAACTATGTTGATTTCCAATAAAACTATGATTTGATTAACTGTTTAATTGTCACTTGGGTTTTTTTTTATTACTACAAGTCTTCGACCTTTCTCTAAGACAGGGGTTCCCAACCTGTGGGTCGTGGCCTATTCATAACTGGGTTATGTGAGTGGTGGGCTGCCATGAGCATGCACACATGAGTGGTGGCCGCTGGTACTCACAGCCTCACAAATGAAGACATGCACATGGACATGTATGTGCTTTTGCCTCTCACACAAAACCATCCCTTCTTCCTCCCTGCACCAGGCTGCCAACTGGAACGGTTGGGGAATGCTAATCATGGGAGTAAGGTCCAATGAAATAAATGGGACTTTATTTTTGGAAAACAAACATAGTATTGTGGTCCAAATGTGCACAAGTCTCATAAAACTAAAATTTAATTCATCCCCCCAAAATTTTTGCCATTTACTGACTGTCCTACTTTTTTTTTCAAATGTTGTAACACAATATCCATATATAAATAGCCATAAATACACAGTACTTTTGCTAACGTTTATTTGGAGACATATATTTTGATTAATACAATAGTTCAAGACAAAGTACACTTTAAATATGCCTGCAAATGACAAATATAGATGAGGAACTATAGAATTATAGATTGAAACATTTAAAAATGACTTGGATCAGACAGATGGATTTTGCCATGGTCTGGCAATTTGGCTGCAGTTCAGACCCATGGTAATTATACTAATTACTAACACACACACCCAAATAATATTGTTAACATCAGGAAAGAGGTTGTGATGGCTTTTAGATGAATGCAGGCACATTCAATGACAAGTTCATTTTCTGCCAAAATCCACAATTCCTGTAGCTAATATTTGTTTCTTTTTAGCACTGAGAATGGTTTCTTTGCATTATCAGTGAAAGTCAAGGTAGATGTAATTTCTAAGCTATTATGGGACCCTTCCAAAGATCAAATATTCACCATTGAAGCTTCCAAAATTTCCATCAATGAAATTCAAATCAAACAGCAAAGAAGGTGAGTGATTATTATTATTCATAGGCTACTAGACAAGAATTTATGTCCAGAAAATTCTGCTTCCAGGTAAGGATATTAACAATAGCAATAGCACTTAGGCTTATAGTGATTTACAACACTCTCTGAGTGTTCTGACCCAAATCCTTTTCTAATAAAACAAACACGAACCAAAGGAACAGAAACCTTTTAATGATTCTTACAAATCCCCAGTTAAAAGGCTGTTGCAAATTAATTAACTTTGATAAATACAATCCTTGCCAAAACTGTGGGAGGCTGCCAAGAATAACAGATAAGAAATATTTCACAACACAAGAATCTTCAAATACCAACTTAAGATACTGCAATGTCCACGAGGCTGGAGCTTCAAAACGTTTTTGCTTCCTACAAAGAATGTCCGATTCACAGCTGTCTTTTATCTTCTTGAAGGAGGGACCATTATCTTGAAGCCTTGTTCCCGAGTCACCCGTGGTGCTGCAGCTGCTCTTTCCTATGAGCAGCCCTGCATGCATGTGCACTTGGCACAGGCTCCTTGGGAACCTCCTCATCGCTGCTGCCAGCCCCCACAATCTCTGAAGGCAGCAGTCCACTCTTTAATGGTCCTGGCCCCTCATCTGAGTCCTCGCTCTCCTCAGCCATCCGCATCTGCTGCTGGCTAACCACAACACTGAGCAGTTTACAGTTTCAGCATCTTTCCCCAACAATCTGGGTCCTCATTTTACTGACCTTGGAAATATGGAAGGCTAAGACAACCTTGAGCTGGTCAGGATCAAACTTCAGATTGGGGGCAGAGTTAGCCTGAAGTATTGTATTCTAACCACTGTGCCACCAGGGCTTAAAATTAATGAAGCTAATGATGGAAATATAGGAGTGGCCTCTTTTCTGAACTGGTAAGAAGTGAGGACATATGTAAGCTTTACTGCTCTACAGCCAAGGTGACAAGAGGGAAAATATACCTTAAATCTATGACAGGCAGATAGTATTCATAAGCAGGTCAGACACTTCCCTAATTCTCAAGAGTATGAAAAAGGAGGACATTCAGCACAATTATACTTGCAGGATTCTATAGTTACAGCCAATCTCATTAGTTTTAGCTTTGAGATCCAAGTTCTTTCCACCAGGATAGATTGTTCATAGTTAGAACTTTTGATTAAACCTATGACACAGTCAAAGGGATAAAAGAGGCGACAATGCATAGACCAGTGGTTCTCAGCAGACCCCAGAAGCATCCAATGTCATCCCAAGTGGTCTGTGAAGGCTTGAAGAAATGCTATGATTTAAATCTTGAGTTAAATCTTGGTGGCCCGTGGTCATAGTCTGTGGCCACAAAAGGTATTTAATGGGGTCCATGGTGAAGAAAATGTTGAGAACCACTGGCCTGGACAATTCTATTTAGTCAATTTAGGTTTAAGGCCAACATTACAATATACAGTAGAGTCTGAACATTTATTTTAACATTAAAGGTCTTACATGCATAATAACACAATCAAAATAATGACAAAAATATTTTATCGTACTCAGTCTAGCTGATCCAGTTAAAAAGAACATGCAGTTTATGCTCTGGACAATTTTGATTGATGTGTTAAGTTGGCTAATGTATCACCATATTAAGGACACACAAATATTAGCATTTTAGCTTTAATGAAGGTGATCAGTAGTACCTCAGCATAAGTTTGAAAGCTGGGCAATATATATTGAATGCAGAACATATCTTACTACCTTCAGTTTATACTAGTTTTCCCCAATCTGGTGTGATCAAGAGGTGCTCTACCCCACCATGCTGGATAGCAGTACCAAGAGTAGTACTCCCAAAACATCTGGTTGACACCCTACTAGAGAAGGCCAATTTATATTAAACAAGTAAGGATTAAAGGAGTAAGTTTCAATTGATAGATATATGTAGAATATTTAAATGAGATCTAATCACTCTAAAATTGAAAACCAATATAAAAGGAGATTAGTAATTGTTATGTCCTGAGGACTCAAGGAGTTCTCACTCAGGTCCACTCACTTTGTGTGGGCGTTATTCCCCCATTCCCATTGGTCAGTTCTCCCCAGCAGCCAGCTATAAAAGCAGGCTGCGGGGTCCAACTGGCTGCTGATTGCTGCGAGCCAGTTCCAGGCTTGGTAAGCACGGTCAGCCCTTTATTTGTAAAATAAAGTACTGTTGCACTCATGCTCTGGTTCAGCCTCTCATTGCTCAAACTTAACACTGGCGACGAGGATGGGATGGCTACCAGAAGCACCATGCAACCGCTGAGTCACTAGCCACCGATCTACAGCCCAGAGAGCGATCGGCTGGCAACAAGGGAAACGCTGATCCGCAGCCAGAGAGAGCGGTCAGCTAGCGAAACGCGATCAAAAAGAGCAAACGCAGATCCGCAGCCAGAGAAAGCGGTCTGAGTCAAATAGTTAGAAGCGCCTGTAGCCGCTTGTTAGCCTCGCTACATGGGAAAGTGAAGCTGCAGCCGCAGCCGCTCTGCATTTGGCGCAAATTCAAACGGGTGTCATTTGAATTCTCGAGCCAGTAGGAATCACAGCACAGTGCTGTAGAGAGTCACTAACGCCCACTTTTTTGGCGCGAATCAAGACACCTCCAACGGCTAGCAGCCAACGTGGTAACCCAGAGAGAGAGAAAGAGAGGGTAGCAAAAAACCTCTCCAGAGCTGATATCACTAGTAACTCACGAGCGTGCGTAGTCCCAGAGAGATTTCTCCGCAGGTAGCCCAGCCGTTCCAGCACCATGAGTTCCAATCCAGTATTCCCGGCGTTTAAACCAGACGAAGAGAAGTGGGAATCGTATAAGAACCGTTTCAATCATTACATCGATGCGGTCGGCCTGTCGGATGCGGGAGAGCATCGGAAAAAATCCTATTTCTAATCTACTGCGGAGCCACCGCTTACGATACCGCTGCAGCACTCGTGGCGCCGAGAGAATTAAAAACGCCCGTGGTCCGAGTTGCTTGAGATCCTCACAAACCACTACGCCCCAGGCCTTCAAAATCGCCAGGAGGTTCACGCTCAATGAGGAAGCAATCAAGTAAGGAGACCATCAACCAATATATGGCCGCCCTCAGAACAGCAGCCCTGCACTGCGGGTTTGGAACATACCTGGAGGACATGCTCCTCGATCAATTGGTTTGTGGGGTCAAGGATCTCAACCTACAGAGGCGACTGCTAGCTAAAAGACCTCAACCTCGCAAGCAAGCGGTAGAGGAGGCCCTAGCAGCCGAGCTAGCAACGAACTCAGCCACCGAAATTCAGGGCCCAAGCGCCAAGCTAGCAGCGTTCCCAGTCCATTCCAAGAGGTGGAAGCGGAGGAAGGCCACAACGATGAGAACGATGTCCATCGCCTCACCAATGACAGACGGTCGCAGGTAGGGGCCAAACAAGAATACACCGGTCCACCCAAGCACATCACCCTGTGCCTAGCCTGTGGGGGATCACATCAAAGGGCCACCTGCAAGTTTAAAGGAGCCGCTTTGCAACAACTGCCATAAGAGGGGGCACATTGCGAGAGTCTGCCAAGCCCCCAAAGCGCTGCACAAAGACCCCGCCCTCGCACTCAGGACCACAGAGGCAAGTATTAAACTGTCGCACGCACCGCCTTGCCAGGCGCACTTGCCACTCTGTTAGTAAAATTTCTCTCTCCGCTTCCCTAGAAGGTAAACCGTGCCACATGGAGGTTGACACAGGGTCAGCGCTCTCAATAATCTCGTGGAACACCCTCAAGAGACTCCACCCCAGCCTATCTACTACCCGGCTTCAGAGATGCCAGTTCGGGTCTGAAGGACTACCAGGGGAAGGCCATTCCCGTGATCGGCAGAGGCAAGTTCTTTGTCAGTTTTAGAGCTTTTAAAGGCCACCTACCTCTAGTGGTAGTTAACGGCAATCTACCCACCTTATTGGGGCTCGATTGGTTTCCCCACCTCGGCCTAGGGTTAACAGGAGTCCATGCTGTCTCAACCTCAGACACTGACTCCTTATTCGCTGACTACGCAGATGTGTTCAGCGAGGAGCTGGGGTGTTATAATGGAACCCCCATCTCGTTCACCGTTGACCCCCAGGCAGTCCCAATCAGATTAAAACCACGTAGAGTTCCATTTGCTATTCGACCAAAACTAGACGCTGAATTGGATAAACTACTAAAACAAGGGGTCATTGAGCCAACAGATTTCGCCAAGTGGGAGACGCCCATTGTCACACCCTCAAAAAAGATGGTAGCCTGAGAATTTGCTCGGACTACAAGACAACAATCAATAAATATTTACAAGTTAGCGCCTACCCCGTGCCCGCCATTCAGCACTTATTGCACACATTCGAACCGGGCAGTATTTTTGCTAAATTGGACATGTCTCAAGCATATCAACAGTTCCCTGTTGATAACCAAACAGCAGAACTTCAGACCATCGTCACTCACAGGGGTGCCTTCCGATGCAAGCGCCTCCAATTTGGCGTAAGTGTTGCCCGGGTATTTTTCAATCCTCATGGAGAGGATTTACAGGGCCTCCCTGGTGTAGTACCCTACTTCACGACATCTTGGTCTCGGCCAGGGACAGACCCCAACTCTTCCAGAGAGTGCGCAGCAGTGTTAGAGAGGTTCAGACAGCATGGCCTCAAGTTAAAAAAAGAAAAATGCGCCATTGCCACTAGACAGGTGGACTTTCTGGGTTATAAAATTGACGCCTCTGGCATTCACCCCTGGAGTCCAAGGTCAGGGCGATCCACGAAGCTCCCACACCGACCTCCAAAACGGAGCTACAAGCTTTCTTGGGACTCCTAAACTTTTATGCATCCTTTTTGCCCCATAAAGCCTCAGTAGCCGAACCCCTACACAGATTACTAGACAAAAAGTCACCGTGGGCACTGGGGGCACAAAGAAGACCAGGCGTTTAACGCCGTCAAATCACTACTTACGCTAGAGGCAGTGCTCATCCAATTCGACCCCAACCTTCCTTTAGTACTGGCAGCAGACGCATCCCTTTTGGAATTGGGGCGGTCCTTAGTCACCGGCTCGCCAATGGCGCCGAGGCCCCCATCGCTTTTTTCTCCAGGACGCTCTCGGCCACGGAGCGAAATTACAGCCAAATAGACAAGGAAGCCCTAGCAGCTGTTGCAGCCGTGAAAAAGTTTCACGAATTCCTTTGGCCACTTCTTCGAACTGGTCACCGACTATAAGCCCCTCCTGGGCCTACTGGCCGGCGACAAACAGACACCTCAAGTCCTTTCCCCTCGGATGACAAGGTGGACGCTTTTCCTAGCGGCCTACTCATACAAACTTATCCACCGCCCGGGCAAAACTCTATCCCACGCTGACGCACTCAGTCGCTGCCCCTTACCCGCTCCGGCTGAAGACCCAGCTCCTGTCAATGCCATTTTTGAAATCACCCAGTTGGACCTGCCCATCACCGCCCTTGACATCGCCGCCAAAACCAAGGCAGACCAAACGCCGCCCAGGTGCTCGACTGGGTGAGGAGGGGTGGCCGGGAGGCAATGTTGATAACAAATTCGCACCCTTTAAGACTCGCATGCAGGAGCTGTCCAGTTTGCAGGGTTGTCTACTGTGGGGCACTCGAGTGGTCATCCCGACCTCGCCATGCGACCCGAGTCCTGGAAGCATTGCACGAGGGACACCCCGGCATTGTGAGAATGAAGGCGTTGGCACGCAGCTACGTGTGGTGGCCGGGTTCAGACGAGGACATTGTCAATTGGGTAAGTTCCTGCAGCATTTGCCAGGAATCCCGTCCTGCTCCACCCATCGCCACCCCTACCAGATGGGAGAGTGCCAGCGCCCTTGGTCTAGAATCCATATCGATCTGGCCGCCCCGTGCATGGAAAGATGTTCCTGGTGGTCGTGGACGCTTATTCCAAGTGGATAGACGTGGCGCAGCTGTCCACGACCACCACACTAGCAATCACCAACGTGTTAACGCGCCTGTTCGTTACCCATGGACTACCCGACTCCTTGGTCTCCGATAATGGCCCACAGTTCGCATCAGTAGAATTCAGCCGTTTTGCAGCCAACCTAGGCATTCGCCACATTTTCACAGCCCCATTTCACCCTGCGAGTAATGGGTTGGCTGAAAGGGCCAGGACCACCAAAGAGGCCCTCGCTAGGTTTGGCAGAGATGACTGGCACCACAAACTCTCACGGTTCCTGATGAGCCAGCACTCAACCCCCTGTGCAGTCACCAATAAGTCCCCAGCGGAACTTCTGATGGGCCGGCGCCTGAGGACTGTATTAGATAGACTGCACCCACAATACTGCCCTGACTCTCCCTCGCTCCACTTCGGGGTTAGACATTTTATGTTACAGGAGCCGATATTCGCAAGAAATTTCGCTGGGGACCCACTTTGATTCCGGCGAGGTCATCGCCGCCACCGGGCCGAGATCATATAGAGTCAGGCTGGAGGATGGTCGCGCTGGAGGAGACACATTAGACCAACTCAGAAGGCGCCTCAGCAACCTCGCAAACAAGAATCCAGAGTCTCCAGTCGAGGGGAACCGTCCCATC